>NC_092705.1:14179384-14416884 GCF_964275005.1 Diadema setosum | reverse complement strand
TTTATAGATGTTCAATTCAAAAGTCTTAAAATCATCTAGAGGTCTCCTTTAACAGTATTGAAATATTGACAGAAAATATTACTTCATGATATTGTTTATTACAGACATTTATAAGAGATTTGAGGGCATTGACATCTTTACCTTAGATTTGCATGCATATGCATATATGCAAATGATTGATATCACTGTTTGGCAAAAATCATGCTATATCTAACAATACCATAACTTTCCCATTCTCGATTCAAATCTATTGACACGTTTCTGTTCCTATTTGCTATCTGATTTTCACTGGTCTTGTTAAATGTAAAGGTCAATTTGAACGTGATGTGAAGTCTCCCTTTAATGGTGTCGGGAGTATGAAATTACTCATTGAGCAAAACAAGGGCACAGCTGACCTGTTGCTCACTTCTACATACCCCATCACCGCTCTCCGCTGAACCAAAATGCTGGCGAGGTGACGATGCGCCGTCGGCAAAACTACCAATCTGCTTCAATTATGAAGAGCCAGTGGACTTGATGATCTGCGCTCATCACGCTCTCGGTTTTCTTATTCTCTTTCAATTCATGGGGAATATTTGATGAGAACTTGGTATCAATAGCACTGACTCGCAGAACAATTGTGCGGACTGTTGTTGGTTCATTTGTTGTTTTCATTACTGCCTCTCCCTTTGTGTTCAAAGCCTCTTATATGAGGAAAGGAATAAATGATGCTCTACAGAGAAAGCGATTAATGTGGAAACACTACACTGCCTTCTCCAAATGTTTGCCCGCTGCAAGGATCTCGCTCCAGTGATCCTACGGACCATCACATTAAATTATTCTCGAGATGACTGTGGGTCCTAAAAAGGGCCTGGATACTCATGTGATGCTTTCAACGGTAAATTACGAGCAGCGTCCAAATTGGGCTCATATGTATCAGCCACCATTCTCTTGACAAGGGGACGCCATTTTGACAGAAGTCACACAATAGCCAAAGTCACCAACAGTGAATGAATTCCTCCTGATGATGAATGGAACGTGCTGGTCATTTTTTTTTCTCTCTCTTTTTTTTTTTTAATGGGGGGGGGGGGGGCTGGGGAAAACTAATGCTAGGCTTTGGTAAAGGTTTCCAAATGCAAATTATTTAAACGAGAGTCACTTTATTGCTGCATTAAAAAAAAAACCTGAAAACAAATATGCTCATCTTTTAAGGTATAAATCTGCTCCTTGTTCAAATTGACTATTACGAACATAGAAACTTTTATATGGAAGTTTTACACATTTTTCCCCGAGAACAATGATACCAGTATTTGCTGGAGTCACACATATGCAAATTAGATGTGATGATGTCACAGTCACACCTGTCTCCCAGTTGCTTGCACACTGTTATTACCTAATTTCCTTTCTGAACACAAATTAAAAAAAAATAAAAAATCTGCCACAGAAAATTGTTTTAGAGTTTTAACAATTCAACCTGCAATGAGGTCTCTGGAAAAAAGAGGGCTGGGGGGGGGGGGGGTTAGAGTTGCAAAATTATTGAATACAAGAGTGATTTTCATAATATATCTTTATGGTCAAACCAGTGGGAAAGCTGTGGGGCAAAGACATTATCAGTTTTCTAATTTGTCATATATGTGATGGTGACTGATATTGAGATTTTGCAATAAAACACTAGTCAAACCTGAAACTTTCAAAACTCCATTTCATGTACGTATATAAAGTAGTGACGAAACTTCTCCTACCGTGCTTGTATGGATTATTATACTTTCCTTTTAAATGAATGCAACCTGAACAGCAAATTGGGGTTCTCTCTACACAGAAATGCTCACTGATGAGGTATACAATAACAGAGGCTACACCTAACTTGCAAAGTTATGATGGAATTGAGTTTACACATATATATTTCATACTTGTAAATGATGAGAAAATAACATGATTATGTACACAGACTTGTATACAAACATCTTTTTTTTTTAAAGATCTTCTCATCTTGCACAGTACAATTAGCTTGGTTTGCACCTCAGCACAGTTTTTTGCTTGAAATAGCTTCAAGATGTTGCATTTATGCAAATTGTAAGTATATAATAAACTCTTGGGCTAACTCAGCTAAGGATGTACTTTACAATCATGACAAATCAGGTGAAATACACCGCCTACATGAACATATTCCCAGAAATTCATAAAAGGTGAATTCCACCCTGAAAAATGGTTTGTGTGAATAAAGGCAGAAAAATTAAACGAACAGGGCAGTGAAAGTTTGAGGAAGTTTCAATCAAAACTGAGAATCAAAGTTGTAATATTTTGAAGTTGTGATCAAGCAGACACATAGATAGCAATACTTACATATGTCATGTGTGAGCTCATCCCCCATTTACTCCATATTACAGATTAAATTTTCATTTTCCCATCATGTAAATTTTCAATTAGTACATGCACATTTTATAGGTAAACGCATTGTAAATAATAATATCCCCTGCACGTACAGAAATACATTTATTCATTGATTATGAAAAAAAAAGAAGAGATTCTATGGAATTTTTTGGCATGGAGAAAAATAAAAGGTGAGTTCACATGATATATTCCTGAGTTGCCAATTTGGTGCTCGATGAATTAACCCGATGCCAACAACAATCTTGTGAATCCTGTGCTTAGTCTATGGGGCTTTCAGAATCTTGTAGCTAATGGATTAAATTGTTTTATATTCAAACCTGTTCCTCGTGAGAGAGTGGCATTACATGCATCCCATTTTATTCCACCATGCCAACCATTACACCCAGTTTGAAGCAGAATGTGCCTCCAGATGGAGCACTTTACATCCAGACACTCACATCCATTCCCCACTGTAGGTTTACACTGTCAAGTGCTGCAACCTCATCCCCAGGGGCAATGCGCAGCACCCATCTCTCCTTTCAGCGTCTTGCCATGTACCCGAATGTATTACACACATCCACACTACAGTGCGATACGGGTAGTCATCCATTCGATGAATAAAAAATGTGTTCAATGCTTCCGACATCTCATTTGTCCCCTCCTAAGTACAAGGACAATACAATTTTCTTACAAACTATAGAACCTATGCTTATGTACCATTTATAAACATCATATGCATCACATTTGAATATATCAATGTTGTGAAATAAACACTGATGTATTGAAATAAAACAAAATTGTAAGAGGGTTCTTCAAATACTAAAAATAATCAAACTAGCAGGGGACAGATACATGGCTCTCTGTTATACCACAGCAATTCATATGAACCATGTTTCTAATATGGTAGTGCCTGTAGGGAGTGATATAATGTAAAAAGAGTAGTATTTCATGTTTTGTTTGGTTGAATCCTATTGTTGCAGGTCTACTGCTTTTAGACAAAGCATACAATGCTTGGCTTGTTTGCGCAACATGACAAAAGGTACATGTATGGAAGGAGTGCTCTACCAGCATCTAATCACCACATTCACTGGCGTAATATACAACACCATGAGCTCTGGCCATATAATTGGAAAGGAAAAAAAAAGAAGATATATTGGCACGTGAGACATATATGCAATTATATCTGAAAGTCTTGGTTTGATTACCAACAGAGTGTGTTGATAGAGTATTGGCTATTACAGCTATGAGCACGTGCATCATTTTTTATTCTTTTTTTTTTGGAGGGGGGGGGGGTGGGGGACAAATCAAATCACAATATCTGTAAATATTCTGTACTTTATTCAAATTTCTCTATCTTGTATTAATGCACTTTGAACATCCACATTAAGCACTATATACATGTAAGTGCTACTTCTTATCATCATCATCTAAGTATTATTATTATTATTATTATCATTATTATCATTATTATAGTCATTATTATTATTGTCTCTATTGTTACAAGATATCTCTTGGAGATCAATATCACGTCAAGTTCCATCCTGGAACCTTAGACTTCCAGTACTTTTCTCAGGATTCTCGCTGTCCCCAGCAATGCTGCTTTTTGGAGCGTTTGCACTCGATCGCGCACACCCACATCGTCCAAGTGCCGTTGCAGCTGCTTTGGCGTTGTTCCGAGTGCTCCAACGACAATAGGGATCACCTTCATTTTCATATTCCACAGGCGGCAAAGTTATTATCATTATTATTATTATTATTATTATTATTATTATTATTATTATTATTATTATTATTATTATTATTATTATTATTATTATTATTATTATTATTATTGTTATTATCATTATTATTATCATTATGATTATCAATATTATTATTATTATTATTATTATTATTATTACTAGTAGTAGTAGTAGTAGTAGTAGTAGTAGTAGTAGTAGTAGTACACGTAGTAGTAGTAATATACAGTTCTAAGGAGCTCTGCAGGAACTTGACAGTGACATGTAATTCTGTGCCTCCACAGATTTAGACATACAAATTTGAATGTGTCATTGAAAATGCCACCTGTAACATGCTACGCCATACTGATATACATGGCACTTCTGCAACCAAAACCTACTACATTGTAAGATCTTTCCTTGGGGATACAAATGGTGTTTTGACATTTTGATATAGTTTTGAATCATCATAAGATATCAGTTCTCTGGTATTTTAACATACACACAATTTGCATAAAATTGTCACATTAACCTGTTGAGAATGAGCTTATTTTGCTTTGAAACACATTTCCCATCTAGACATCTGCCCGAGTATTTTCGCGTACAGATATTTTCGCGAATTGCTACTTGGAGGACATTTTTGCATGTTGTTAATTTTGCGGTTGCGAGGGTCTAACTGAACTTAGTTATTTGCGCGTTGTGATTTTCGCGTGTTGTTATTTTTGCGGTTCAAAGGTGATTCGCTAAATTTGCGAAAATGAAATCACCGAGAAAATTTCAGCTCGTACAGTATAAACGTACACTTCACTCACCCCTCCCCTCCTTCTCCAACAAAACATTCAAAATTATAGCTCTACAAATATTGCTGTAGGCTGTAGTTATTTTGTACTCGAAGTAACATTGTATTACAGTTGTAAGTCAGGAACCTTAATGGCATATGACAGAGCACTATCAAAGTTAATCAAATAAAATGGCACAATGAAAATGCTCACGAGTAAAAAACAAAGTCTCCTCGTATATGGAAATAGTCTGCTTATAATGTGTGACATATCCTGATACCTATACTATTACATCACTGCAAATTTCAGACAAGGAAGTCCCATGCATTACCATTCACGTCGGTGCAAATTTGAAATCGCAGCCACTCACCTTGCCATTGGGACTTGACTTTTTGAATACTCTGCAGAGGACAAAAAAGAGAAGACAAAACGGGAATTACAATTTATTAGATAAGTGCAGAATAAACAGGAAATCAACTCTCACTCTCCCTGTTATACGTGAACTTCGGTATTTCTGGAAGCTGTTGTGAAAATCTGAATACGTGGACATGCGGAAAGGTCAAATTTTGCTCAAATAAGCATGTGTGCCCTTCGTAGGCATTTATTTGCCACAGATATATGATTCACGCAGGATAAAACTTGCATAAGGGCAATTCCGCAGTTAGGTGGACATGACATGGATAAAAGAAATGTGCCTCTTTATCTTACCCTTTAATCTAGGTATCAACTAATGCCATGGATGTTCACCAATCATTAGGGTCTTTCAAATTCAGTAGATTTTATTTTTCGTATTCATTGATTTTGTGAGATCTAAAACCATCATTTAAAATGTACATGTGGGACTGGGGACGCTGAAATTCACTTAAATGCAAATTACATTGGGTTCCTTTGAAATTTTTTCCTCAAAGTTTTGCTAAAAGGTAAAAGATGAATACATTTAAATACTCCAGAAGTCATGTGACATTTTGTCAATTACAAAAGGGTGAAATGACCTGCGGAATTACTCCGGACAAATGTAACGTTACTAACTGTAACGTTACTAACCATGCTTTTGGGGGTCTAGCTAAAAAATTATTGGTCGAACTGCTAAAAAAATTTGCATGAACATTTGTCATGATGCAATAATTGAAATTAAAGCAACACTTTGTTTGAAGTAACTTGAATTTTTGCACACTTTTTGTTACAAGACATTGATTTTTTTGTCATGTCCTTTTTTCGTAACGTTACTAACCAGCCCTTTAAGTTGCTATAGCAATTCTAATATTTCTTGGATTGTGTTCATTCTTTTCTGTATCATAAACCTGGGAAGGATGAACATGTTTTTGACATAATTTTGACTTGAAATGAATAAATGGTAATTTAGTGGTTAAAATAAATATCTAAATTTGTTCAAATGTAACGTTACTAACCGCGGAATTGCCCATAAACTGAGAGATGAACACATCAGTTGCTTTTGATCAAGTCATTACGAGGGAATCCATACTCTCTGTAAATTAAAACTTGTCCTTGTGCATTTTCATTTCAGCTCATTCTACAACACAGTGAAGGTACTGTTTAATTGCATTGTAAGGTCACACTACTCTATACTAAGTAAAATATATTTTTGCACTATCTGAGTTATGAAACATTTTTTTTAAATTCATTTTACAGGGGTCTCACAGCTACAGGTAAAAAAAAAATGCACATGCTGTCTATGCACAGGACCATATGTTCATATCTGTGTTGGCACTAACTGACATGGTTGTTTCACACGAGTAAAATACAACATGCAAACACTGTTGAATATATTAAGGAAAAGTTCCCTGTTCAACAATATGTAAGATTACGCTTTCTTCAATGTGATTCAGCATTATCATTATTATCACTATTACCTCCGCCAAGGGAGGAGGTTATGTTTTCATTACCGTTGGTTTGTGTGTTCCGTTTGTTTGTTCGTTCGTTCGTTTGTTTGTTTGTCCGTGTGCAAAATAACTCAAAAAGTAGATAACGGATTGGAATGAAACTTGCAGGAAAGGTTGAGAATGAGACAAGTAACAAACGATTAACTTTTGGTAGTGATCCGAGAATTTTGGGGGAATTTATGAAGGATTTTTGATATTTTGGCAGGTAGGGTCAATGAACTTGGGAGTTCAGGCTGCGCGTATTTGAGGTTTGCATGCGCGCACTAAAGTGCATGCTCTAGTTTCTGCAGCTGCTAGGGCAAGGCGCGCCGTGCAGCTGAGCTTATGACGTAACAAAGGCTTCTATATTGGGAAATCGGGCGACTTTCAGCACACAATGCTATACTCGGTATAAGTACGTATGGGTGGAAATTACTGATATCTCTATGGAAGAACAAGATCAATAGTGGAAATAAGCTGCATGCTTTGCAGGGTCTGCGCTCTCAGAGTGCTTTTCTAGTTATTATTAATTATTATTATTATTATTATTATTATTATTATTATTATTATTATTATTATCATTATTATCATTATGGTAATTATTATTACTGTTATTATTATTATCATTATTATTGTTATTATTATAATTATTATTATTATCATTATCATTATCATTATCATTACCATTATCATTATCATTATAAATATCATTATTATTATTATTATTATCATCATCATCATCATCATCATCATCATTATTATTATTATGTTTTATAGGATTTCTATGGATATCAGACTCTGCAATCAACTGATGATTCCAATACTGCAAGCTGTCTGGTTCACACCCACTTAACTTCTGTAATCAGATTTATAATGTTGCAGTCTATGTCCATTCCCATAATACCTCAAACACAAACTCTCACACGCACACACACTGGCCATGAACATGAGGAAGTTATTTAGCCATCACAGACACACAAACACTCAAAAAGAGACACACGCAGGCTACAGCAATGCACAAATGTAATTGTGGGAAAATTTTTTTAACATGCTGGAAATTAAATCAGTATTGTCAGGAGAATAAACTGCATAACACCAGCCTGAAAAGTCAATACATTATCAACATATGATACAAAACATAAAAAAAAAAACTAAATGATTCACTATCTGCAGAAGCTGGTACAGATCAAATTGACTATTTGACACCAGTAGGCACAACTTCTTTTTTTTTTTCATCACGCATTCTCAAAATACAAATTTGTTCATAGTGTGTACTTTAGTATCAGAATAGCCACATGCCACATCTTGGCTCAAAATTGCCCGCAGATTTCACATAGCTGTAGCATGAGAAGAGGGGAACAATCTTTTTTTTTTTTTCCCCTGTATCTTAACTAAATACCCACAGCATCTTATAGCTCACACATAATCACAGCAGAGTTCAATTCATCTGTTTGACATCAGATGCTCATATTGGAGGACCCGATTTACTATCAGTGGCTGTTCTTAACAACCAGAAAGCTTGGCCAAGGCTTGCCTGGCATAGCAACAACTACTGATTCATATGAATTGGATCCCTAGTAATAAAATCATGTTGAAAATAGGGTCCATGTAACTACTGGGTATCCTTGTGGTGAAATATTTCTATGCATCAATGCAATACATAGATTAGTAGAATAGACCACTGAATATCATCCGAATGAGTATCACTCATGCTGCTGAAGAGCCAATTATATTTTGCAAACCATCCTATGATTTGAGCAAAGAACTAATAATGAGTAGGTACTAGAGTGCTTAACTGGCTATATAATTGCTCTTTGATTGTACAGAGACACATCAGGAGGTAGCTAGGCTCATCCCTCATGCTAAAACGCTAGCATACAAGCAACAGAGGAGCAGCCCATAAAGCAGACAATTGAATACAGTGATATAACATGAATATTTCATACCAGTTATTGAAAAGCCAATCACATTTTGCAAACCCTTACTGTGGTTCAGTAATACGCTAAGCTTCCAGTTATACACAGTGCACATCAGTATACCATGTACATTTACCTTTGCAAGCCTCTCCACTTTAGTCAGCACACTTAAAGTCACCATGTGATTGATGTTAAATGAACTTTATCAAAGGCTGCGTTTATCTAACTTGAGAGAGAGAATCACGTTTCCAAACTCGTTTGGAACGGTGTTTGTAAACATGGTTTGAAACGCGATTCTCGATGAGCCGCGTTTATCTAACCATCATACAATGGCGATTCCAGTGGTGTCACTGCGCAGCTGCTTTGCGCCGTTTGACCTGGGAAATAAAAGTCAACTGCAACCACAAAACATGCCTCCTCAGTCACACACAAATAATGGGTAGAGAGTACAACCGGAAACAGCTGGGATTTAACCTTGAGATATAAACGCATTTCAAAACGGCATTGCGTTTATCTACTCACAGAACAGCGATCGTGGTCTCAAACGCGTTTCAAAACGCCCTTTGAAAGGCGTTTCAAAACGGCATTCCTAAACGCGTTTGAAAACACGGTTGCGTTTATCTAACCCCTGAAAATGCCTCAAACGCGTTTAGGATCGTGATTCTGCCTCAGAAAATTTTTAGATAAACGCAGCCAAAGAGATCTAGGGGTGCTTTTATCAACTCACTTCTGGCACAGAATTATATGGTTTCCAAACAACTTTCAGGAAGTTTTGGGCAGTTGATAAACACAAAGCTGTTTTGATTATCGCATTAGAAATATGTCTTTGAAATGCTGAAAAAGTGTGATCACAAGCGTGTTTCTGTAGAGTTAAAAAACGTAAATCATTTTTAAATGTATCTGTAGCTCCCACCTGCCCATACAAACCACTGCCAGCTACACATCTCTACTTCTTGGGCCATATTGCGCAATAATGGAGCCGCGCTGTGACAAGCCCTCCCAATCGACTCACTACAGACTTGATAACGCAGCAACTCGAAAAAGGTGAGCCGAAAGGCATTTTGCAAATTATGTGTTTTGATGGAGGGTATTGAAACACGTTTCAAACATGGAAAAGTTGATAAATGCAGCCCAGGACTGGAGGCATGAAGAGGTGGGAAAATTGACTTAACGAATTTCAGTGCATGCCATGAACGGAAATATGCAATAGAGTTCTTATCAGCTAATTTGATGAAGAAACGGTAGACGTCATTTCAAATTGGAGCTGTCATCAAAACAGTTCGTGTGATGAAAGTGGGGGGGGGGGGGACATCGAAGCCACAAGGGTCTGTACAGGTGGTTTGGTCATCATGGCGCCCCCCCCCCCCAAAAAAAAAAGGCTAGTACTAGTATCAGGAAACAGGGTATTCTGATAACCTCGAAATTAAGATGGAATGGTGTTTCCTTTCACCTGAAATCTGGTGGTCTGCTTAGGCGCTGGGGACGCTCTAAACTCCTCGCGACACACGCGCCTGACATCTGCATCAACCATCGTAATTAGGAGCAACTCAGCGGTAGAAAGGGAAACCAGTCAAAAACACTCATCCATCCACTGTTACCTGTCAACCCGCTTTCCGCTCTCTTAACCGCCCACTTCGAGGGGGGGGGGGGGGGTTCAGACTTAGGAGAGAGCCTGTTTGTAATCATCCTCCTATGATGCCATTCTGATTAAATGTCTTCGGAGCTGAAGAATATTCAGACATTAACGACACTGCATACCCGCTGACTGCTTATTGCTATGGACATTCCAAACATTGCCAATCTGTCAGTCAGACACACAACCCTTTATTGTGCTTACATGCAGGTGCATCCACATGGTATGCACATACCGTGGCAGGAAAGCATAGAAGAATCAAGCAAAGCTCCACCTCTACAAAATCCCAAAGGTGTACTTCACAGGTCAAACTGTTCAGGTTGACATTGACAGCAAGAATCAAGAGAAAAGTACTGACAGGGATCAAAAAATGTTGGCTCTTCTAAACTGCAACCTCTCTGCAGAAAATTCCCTTCCACATCATGATTGTATTAAACTTAGTAATGATTTGATAATTCAAGATTCAAGATTCAAGATTCAAGATAATTTATTGTCATGTATAAGATATACATAAAATTTGTTTTCGGACATACATAAAGATAGAGGTGCATAAATGAAGAATATAAATCATGAAATAAGTTAACATGAGTTTTATACCATACATACATAAAATATATACATTTAATACCAAAAAAAAGAAGAAATATTGCAGGAGAAAATAAGCATATATAAAGTATGCATTTTTTTTTCCCTTCGCCCCATTCACCCCATCCAGGCACTTCCATAGGATAATGATTTTCCTGATCCAAATAGTACATCACAGAATCATTCTTCACTAAAGCATTGTATAAATATATGTTGTAGTACTGTAACGTAAGCAAGTGTGGGGACTGCACCATATATAAAGTTTGCTTTTTAGCAGCCCCTCAATTTTCACTTCCATCAAGTCCTTAATGAAATCAGATGTCATACTGATCATGTGATACTATGTTAACAAGAATATACCATCATTTTGACGTTTGTGTTACCCATGTATATTGTTTGGAAATGCAAATGAAAAATGAATGAATGAATGAATTAATTAATGAAAAGCCTCCACGTTACGTCTTTATGTTGCCTTTTAAAAAGGAAGAAGAAGAAGTAGAAGAAATATATAGTTTTTCACCAAATGATTGAATGCAACTAACAATGTCATCTCTGGATAATACATTTAATTTCTCGTAGAATCTTCTTCCAGTACAATGCTGCAAAAAGCATGGGGACACTGTGCTCTATACTCACACACACACACACACACACACACACACACACACACACACACACACACACACACACACACACACACACACACACACAGTGAATGCCCCTGGAGTGTTGTGCATACACATTTGCCATGTGGAAAAACGATGCTGCCTGTGAGATTTTTGCTGAAAATTAATGATTATGACTCTACCATTTTCTCCCGACCGAGGCTTTTGTGGTCTGTTAAATTAATCACAAAATGAACACACGCTGGTTTCTTGTTTTCCCCTCAATCACTTGAATGTGTTATATATTACACATTTAAAATAAACAATATTCTCGATTTTTCCTCCCTTCTCATTTACATCACTAGATGTGGATTATATCATTAAATTGATACAATTACAAATATGAAAACATTATGGAGCTCTGTCTTTCACGTTCTTCCATAATCATTCTTCTGATGATCAAATACCTAAAATGCCCCTTTCACATGATGAACATTTATTTTGCAGGCTATGAATAAGGATTTACAGAACTGAGAGCTCTGCATATACTGTACTTATGAAGAGTGCATTGTATGATGGGCCTGCCTATGAATAACCTCTATAATACACCTTGTTTTGATAATCACACTCAAAACCCAAACTGCTAAATGACCGTCAAAAGCACAATTGTGACTTCAGAATGCATTTTTTTTTTGGCTTATTCATCATAAAAGAGATAAGTGTTTGATCCCAAATTATCTCCCTCAGTGCTTGATTATATGTGAGGTTGATAGGCATTATGTGGAATTATGGAGAAATGTTTTCATTCTCAATTCAGCTGGCAGCAAATTTCCCATAGCATACATTTATGTCTACTTCACAAGCAATGCACTGGCGGGCTATGACCTTTAAGACAAAGAATTCAGTGGGAAGTGATAAATTTGAGTGATCAAAACTGATCTCCATCCAGACCACTATTGTTGTGTTCACACTACACTCCTAATCTCTTAAAGATTAGCTCAAAGTTTTAAACCTCAATGATACACAGTTGGTATGTGTTTCACACTACTGTATCGTCGTTTCTCATTATCGGGGTTTACCGCTTGCGCTGTGTATATATATTTCTTCCTGTTCTGCGGATTAATCATCGAGTGAGGCTCTCCACAAAAGTTTAATCTTAAAGATTAGGTGTTACATGGACATGCATCATAGTTTAAAACTACAAGCTAATCATCAATGTTACAGCTTCGAATATTACAAACGCCGCGTGAACTGAACTTATGCCAGAAATGGGATTGCTGGAGGTTCACCTGGGAAGATTAGAGCTCATTGTAACTGTGAGCTAGGATTATTGGAACCTAGAAACAAATATCCCTTGTGCTCTTACAATTGTAGCACACAAACCTGGATAGCTGTGGCTGAGATGGTATTAAATCAACAGTGTCAGTGCCCGAGTTTGCAGTTATACATGTAGGTCATCAAATTTTGCTTAAAAACATTAATTGCTCTAGTGAAAACTCGAGCTAAATACGGTTCTCCACCAGCATATGTAATATGTTGCTTGGCACAGAAAATTACAAAAGACAATAGAATAAATACAGCTAGTATGAGAATGATACCAGTATAAATCAACAAATCATCAACATTGACGTCTTCCTTGGCTCATATACAATGATCATTTACATATTCAATACTTTGCATGCATTTCTTCAAATTCATGAAAATTCTTCCGTCGTGATGTTTTCATTGCAACTGATTGACAAATTGCCCTACATCGACGTAAATAAGCACTGAATTGATCAGTGTTTTAGTAGTAGCCATGATAAAAAATCATGGGCGTACATACTCGAGCAGGATTCGAACCTACGACCTCCTGATCACCGGACAGGCGTCATCTCCACTAGACCACCGAGCTTTCAAATTCATGAAAATTCTTCGTAGGTTCGAATCCTGCTCGAGTATGTACGCCCATGATTTTTTATCATGGCTACTACTAAAACACTGATCAATTCAGTGCTTATTTACGTCGATGTAGGGCAATTTGTCAATCAGTTGCAATGAAAACATCACGACGGAAGAATTTTCATGAATTTGAATAACAAAGCAGTACCCGCTGCATGCTATAAGGATTAGAACCAACACTTGCTGTCGGGCGAAAGCTCGGTGGTCTAGTGGAGATGACGCCTGTCCGGTGATCAGGAGGTCGTAGGTTCGAATCCTGCTCGAGTATGTACGCCCATGATTTTTTATCATGGCTACTACTAAAACACTGATCAATTCAGTGCTTATTTACGTCGATGTAGGGCAATTTGTCAATCAGTTGCAATTGCATGCATTTATTTGGAACAAACAAGAGCTTAAATATAAAGTCCCATGTAGCTTTCTCTACATCTTTTTAAATACATTGTTCATATCTTTGATTGAACAAACAAGTACCATTAAATGATTGTACTACCAAGGTTGATGATGATTGAGATAATAATGATAAAATAACGATTTAAAAAAAAGAGAAGAAAATGTACAGTTATGTAAAGCATATGACAAAATAAAAATTTCTGTCATCACAATGCTACAGGAATGCCATATTTTCACTTCTGCGATAGCCCAAGAAAGAAAACATAAACAAAAGCAACTGGCTGCATGAAAAATGTGATAAAATCAGTGACGTCATTTCACTCCCTACAGTGGGGTCATCCTATCATAATCTGCGATCTAAAAGAGAGGAAAATGCCCAGGTATCTCTCGTATCTAAACAATTTGGCATATCCGAGTTTGTCGATTTCCATGCATAATATAATTCAATCAATTATCTATGCACAGATCTGGTTTGCTCACCTCCCCCCCCCCCAATCATGCTCCTGTCTGTTTTATACAGTACTTCGCTTTCTTTCTTGTATGCTCTAATTCTGAGAAGTGTATTACGTGATCAAGGAAGATGGCTAAAGTGGATGCGTTACCCAGGCAAGGTAGCGAGAAACTCGACTTCTGGGTTGAAGATAATGTGGAAGACACTTGCACGAATTAGAACACAATGAATAAGAAAGTAGATTCAGGCAGTTGATATGCAGGAAGTGTAATGCTTACCATGATTATTTGATGATAATTTTCACAAATTATATGAAATTGTCCTATTCATGAAAATGCAGAGAACATTATATTTATATGCTTTTTGAGGTAACATATTAAACTTCCACAGAATGAATCTTGCCACTTTGTTATGCTACTTGTCTTTTTATCTCCTTTTCATTTTCATTTCATCCCTGATTCATTCATTAATTTCTTAAACACCTTCTTTTTTTTTTGATGCTCATATCATACCTTCCTTAATGTTATATCATTTTGTTATCTATCCTGTCCAGTTCTTCCTTTACAATCTCTTTCTCTCTCTCTCTCTCTCTGTCTTCCTTCCCTTCCTCCTTTACCTTCTCTCTTCCTTTCCAGCTTCTTTCTTCTTCTTTTCTTGTAATATTCTTTTCAGGATCATCTTTTATTTATACACTTTGCTCTTGCCTCCTCATCATCTTCATTTGATTACCGACTCTCTCAAAGGAATCTGTACCTTTTAATGTTTCATTTTTTAACAGATATATATGGCACCCTACAAATACTGTGAATCATCATCATCACCATCATCATCATCATCATCATCATTATTCATCATCATCATCATCATCATCATCATCATCATCATCATCGTCATCATCATCTTCTTCTTCTTCTTTTTGCCATCTTTTATCTTTCTCTTCCTTCTCACCTTCCTTCCATCTTAACTCCACCAGTGCCTCCCTACAACCTTTCCCTAAGCTTCCATTTCTCCTTTTCTTTTTCATCTTCCTTGTAATCTCGACCTCCTCTTTTCCTTCTCATTTCTAAACCTGCTCTTTTCATCTCCTCATGCCCATCATTATTTTCCTTCTTCTTCTTGTATGCTTCTCATCACACTGAATTTTCTCTTCTTCCATACTCTTCCTTCACTTGTATACTGTATACGCCCATATATTTAGCGGTCTGATTTCTCACAAATCAGGACTCCCTGACAATTTTGCGAGTGGTTAAATTCTCGATTGCGGAGTTAAGTACTGAACAGAGAATCAAATGCGTGCACGTCACATTCATGTCAAGATCAAAATGAATATTTTTGTGTTTTTAAATTCACGAATAGCACCCGACGCGCGAAATTTGCAAAAATAAAAACCTCACAAAGTATTCAGCGTATACAGTATCTTTTCTCTGAGTCCCCCATCCCACATCTGTTCTTTATTGATTCACTTTGTACTTTTACACTCCACACTCCCCCTTCCATATTCTTCCTTCATTTGTATATCTTTTCCCTGATTCCCCCCACCATCTGTCATTCATTCTTTCTCTTTGTACTTTTACACTCAAAGCCCTCCCTCACCTTCACTTTCACTCTCTGTCCACCCCCACCCCTCCCTTCCCCCATTCAATGCCATTCTTCTTGAGGCAGACAAGAGCTTTCCACTGACTGGAGCGGGATATATGATTTGCATACATGAATAAACTGTGGGAGCAGGTGGAAGGGAGCATGCGGACGAGTTCAAGTGTGCAGGGTGTGATGATGGCTTCTAGAAACCATGATGCCATTCTCGCTGGTGCACGTACGTCTCAATGCGCAGCATGGACAAACTGCACATAACTGGTCTCTATGAAACCTATGCTGATAATGGTGGCGACAATAAGATGGAAGATGACCTTAACTCATTGAAGACCAGTCCCGAGTATACTCAGGCAGGTGTCTATGGGAAATGCATGTTGTAGCAAAATCAGTCTGTCCTCAAGTGTTAAGTATTACAATGAGAGCACTTATACAGATAATACAATAGCAATGATGATAACTGTGATCATGGACGTCAGTATCACTATCTGTACACCTGCTATTACCAGGGTACTCATTTTTGCTACTTCTATCAGCATCACTATCATCATCATAATATTATCATCATAAAGGAGGATTAAAAACAAGCTAGACTTAAACATTGTAATTGCCCGAGGAACGAGGTCAACTAAGAAATATTATGATGAGTCAGTAGTCTACCAAAGGGGGAAAATGACAGAAAGAGAATGAAGAGGGGGTAGGAGGAGAAAGAGGAGAGAAAAGGAAGAAGAGAAGAAGGAGGATGAGTCAGGACAACTGGTATCTGGTGTAAGAGATGGCACGTGTCTACCAACATAATCTTCCCATCCCCCCCGCATCTCTGGTCTTTGTCACTATGGCAACCAACAAAATCCATTCCCTCTTCCTACAAATTTACGAACGGGAGACGTATCCTGAATTAATCACATTAGTTTTTTCCCCCTCTCTATCACACATCCTAAACTGTCTAGACACTTCCAAAGCTAACCTAATCTTGGAGTAGCAGTCGTATACACCCATGCAATCACCTCCCAAGTTAGAAGATTAGATCTGAAGCCATTTAGGCTCCGACGCTTTTTGCTTGTGTATAATTGGTCGTGTGACAGGTGCCCCTGTGGCAACAGTATCAATATTTCCACAAAAAGTATAAAAACTGTGCCCAAATGAGGGATGTATCAAGCTTTTATGAATGAGGTAAAAGCTGGGTAATGTGACAGGATGTCTCTCTGAATGACAAGGGATAGGATGTTGAAAGAAAGCTCTCCTTCGGCATCTTCTCACTGTCCTCTTTCCATCTCTCGACGACATAAAATCCCTACAAATTGGATGACTTTGTTTACTGACAAGCTTTGACAGGTACTTTGAACAAGATTCATTTCTGAAATTCAGCGGTATGCGCGCGCATTCTTGAGAGCTGGTCAACCTGGCATCGTCGAGCTGCACGGCAACGGGAGACTTTCGTGCCGTCCCCGCTCTGAACTTTGAAACTCGACTACCGCAGGTCATCCACCTGTTGAGTATGGCAGTCATCGTGCGCAACCTCTGCATGACGACGCAAACGCACAACATGTAAAACAAATTCGTCAACAGGCAAATGCTCCATGTTTTATTGTGATCAATGAGCATACACACCTATCAATTTTTCAGTCACTCGTTTCAAATTTGAAACAGATCTTTTGCTGTTTAAAGTCTTGGCCACAACTTGCTCAAAGTCTCATTTAAGTTAGACAGATGCTTCCCTAGTCAGCTAAAGAAATGAAAACTTTTTTTTTAGAGGTTTATCACACACTGTAAACAAGGTCTATTTTTTTTTTTTTTTTTGTAGTGCAATTTTTGCAAAGTTTCCACTAGTCTGAAATACAATGAAAATGACAGCACATAATCAAGTTTACTTCAATAGGAGACGTATTAAACTTTTTGAATAGATGTACACCAAGCTGCTATATTAGAAACAAACAAACAAATTCACTGACATTACCCAAGCATGAAAGATTGCTGGTGCAAAAATGTCCACTAAAAAACAAACAAACAAAACAAAAAACAATAATTTTCTGAGAGAAGAATTCCCTCCACACTTACAGTAATGTCCTTCATGACAGAAATGTCTCATTTCATTGCAAGGTCGCCTGTATATGGTTACCAATGTACCCTGTATATTTATCAGGCTGCTCTTATAGAAATAGCAATCCCCCCCCCCCCCCCCTCTCTCTCTTTTTTCTGCAAAATCCATTTCTGGCAAAACTGAAAGAGCCCGCATGATACCCGCATGTACCTAAGAACTTTCCTGGAAATGGCAATGCAACTTTTTATCATTTATCTATTATTATCATTATTCATTTATCTATTTTTTTCTCTTTTTTTTTGGTGTGTGTGGCAGACCTCCCAACCTTTCTGACTGAAAAAATAGGGATGATTTGACACAGAAGTAGGAAAGAAAGAACAACTGCCATAGCATTGTGTAGAAAATTTTGAAGGCTGATAGGAAACTCCTATTGAAACAACAGCTGGGAAGGGTAAGAATTCAAATTCTTTCCTCCAAATTCAGAATGGTTGGGAGGTCTGGTGTGGTTTCAGTTTGTTATTCTTCAGTTTTGTTGATTTAGCCTTGTGTTTTACTGTGAGAATTGCATATAAAAACAAACTGGTGAGCAAATACTGGTGTGTGATCTTCAGAACTATTAGAAATTAAAGCGTATACCATTGACTTTCCAAAACATAAACACGTCTGGTGAAGGTTTGAGAGTCATGCAGTTCTCTTGTTCTGCAGGGTGTGGCCTTCAAATGTGGCTGGTACAGGCACACAAACCACTGACTGTTAGGTCAGCAATATTGGTGAAAGTAATTTTTACCTCCAAAGTGGATAATATTCTTACATCTTATAGGCAGCATAAAGTATAAAGAAGTGATGATATCACAGTCTTTTGTTATAGCTCAGTGTTGGCTCCACACAAAATACATTACATTTTGTCCCCTTGCAAAAGGATTAGGGCTGTATGTTGGAACCAGGTACATGGATGGTTAGCAACCCTTGTGTTCAAAGATATTAAGGTTTAATGTGAGGCTGTTTGCAACCAGTTTCCATGGAGATGAATGACTATGATGTCACACTTCTGTATTCTACAGCATAAGGGGTGAAGGATCTCCCTAAAATGATTCTTTCTTATGTTTCAAGCAAGTTATTCCTGGAAAGGTTTTATTCTGCTCTACCTGATACAATGGACTTATTTCCAAATGTTTAAATCTTGTGCTTTAATAGCCCATTTTACGATGAAACTCCATATTTCAATGCGTAAGTCCTCATCAAACAGCACATGCTTGAGAACACATTTGAGAGTGGGTGACATGATTACATCAGAAGAGACGCATCAAGCCAGTCAATGACCCTATAACTGATCCAGGCAGCTTCATGCATAACATCATAGTCATAGTGTGAAAATAGCAAGTTATACAACATCGAACAACAAACTACTTTTTAATCTTGTCTTCAGACTGCTGGTCTGAAGTGCAGTCGAAAGATTGATAGCACAATAAGGAAAGGTAGGCCTACAGTGTACAATGTATTGTACATGACGAAAGCTGTACATACACTCGTATGCCACGCGGTTTGCAACGGCTTCATTGTGGGAATTTCATGAGCTGTATGATTTTTCTGAACTTCACAACAGGCCAAAATGTGAAATTCAACTGTAATGCAATGTACAATTTGTGTATTGTCTGCATAAAAGAAAATTGTTCACTCTCCTTTCTGAGAAGGGATAATACTTCTTTCTCATTCAGCTGCAATGGATCTCAATAACAAATTACACCATTTTTGATATGATGCACCACGCGCTACCCCGGGGTATCGTAGTAACCCGGGGTACCACGTTGTGTAGCGCCATCTCACGTTCACTCGAGTACAACCGCAGAGTTACTGCATTACGTATGCGCACTGTAATGACCCGTGGTACGGTGCGATACTCAGTATAGCGCTTCATGCACTGACTACACGCACTATTATAATAGCCCGCTAGCTGTGCCAAAGTTACGATCTCGTAGACGTAGTTTCGATCCCGTAATTTTGTAAGCTTTGTGCACTTTGTGCCGAACAAAATATCCTTTCGCAATTAGGATCAAGCTGCAAAAATGCCAGCAGGTGATGGGGGCTATGCCGCACTGAAAGGAAAGGGCCGGAAAAGAAGGAAAATTTCCAGAGAGGAGAGGCTGGAAAACGCGAGGCTTCGCGCCACTCGGAAGTTGGGGAAGGAAGGGGCCGCCGATGTTCTGGAGGTGTTTCAGAAGGCCAGTGACGCCGGGGATAAGGCGGAGGCAGATGGCATTATTATGACCCTGCTGGCTCAGGGATTAATTGAGAAAACTACAGGATGAAGAGGGTTTTTTTTTACAAGAACAATGGCCATAATTGAATGTTGAAGAATTAATCACACACAAAAAAATTAATTTCCCACTTTTTGGTAACCCAGGGTACAGCCCTAAAAAAAAAATAAATAATTCAACAAAATGGCCGATTTTTTTCTGGTACCCCAGGGTACCATTTATGTCATCATATTCTTTTGTACGTCCTGTATGCAATTAAAAAAGCACAATATTATGTGCGAAAATATATGGTGTATATTCTGAGCAAGACCAGTTTGGACCAGCTATGTTTATACGTTTTAAAACACCTCCCAATTTCCTTTCACAATTTTGATTTCCACAAGTGAGCTACTACACATACATACAGTGTAGGCCTACACATTCTACATTTTTGTGAAAAGTAGAGCTCTGCATGGGGTGGGGTGGAGTTGGATGAGGTTCGAGTTTTTTCTGAAGTCTTTCATGGGCTGTACAGCCTCATTGTCCTTGACTACAGCTATATATTTGACTACATAGTTTTGTGCTGTATCTGTTTAATAAAACAATGTTTGATAACATTAAAACCAGAAATTTTCAAAAATTTCGTGAGAAGCATAGATTCGCCACAGTAAAATGCATGTGAAAGGTTTTGTCTACACAATGCATTGAATGCCAGTAGCAAATTGTGAAAGTTTCATACCGCGAACATTTCTGGTTTTACAGTATAACTTGACCCGCATGATTACATAATGATCTGCAGTTGGTATAACAAGTCAGTGGAGGGAATGGTGGGGTTTACGGGAAGAGGTGCCAGGTAAAAATGTTAGAGGTAAAAATGTCAGGGGTAAAAATGTCAGAGGTAAAATGTCAGAGGTAAAAATATCAGAATTAAAAATGTCAGATGTAAAAATGACAGAAGTAAAAATAAGGTAAAAGTGTCATAGGCAAAACATTTTTACTTCTGACATTTTTACCTCTGACATTTTTACCTCTGACATTTTTACTTCTGATGTTCTTACCTCTGACATTTTTACCTCTGACATTTTTTACCTCTGACATTTTTACCTCTGACATTTTTTACCTCTGACATTTTTACTTCTGACATTTTTTACCTCTGACATTTTTACTTCTGACATTTTTTACCTCTGACATTACCATGGGAAGAATGGTTAGGGATCGCTGAAAGAAGGGGGATAATGCAGAGATGAGGAATAGAGGTCCTACAGTTCTGCAATGTATGAAACATATGCTTAGACCAATCTACATACACACACACACACACACACACGCGCGCACAAACACACACATTCACACACACACACACACACACCCCGGGGAGTGTAAACATGCAGGCATAGAGAATATTTAGCAACAAGAACAAAACAAACAGCACCACCATTGATACATACTATGTACAATGTTGTGCATACACGCACAAGCACATGTTTGCACAGAGTATAAACACAATACAGGGTACCCCATACGCTCTCTCCTGCCCTAAACCACAAGGTCACATAGCTGTGGTCTGCTGACATCAGGCAGGGGATTACCCTAAACCTGACCACAGAGGTCAAAGGTGACATCCTATGTAATTAGTCTGGAAGGTCTGAGGAATGCCATGAGGCAGTCCCTAACCAATCAAGGTGACAGCAGGGTACTGTGACCTCAAATGACCTCTCTGCTAGGATAGTCTTTGATCAAGACCTCCCTCTTTCTTTTTCTTTTCTCCCAGTCACTCCCTTCTGCTTTTGCCCTTGATTCTCCCGCATTGCCAACAAACTTACAGATTTCCTGTGAGGCTGTTAATCAGTAGTAGATCATAAAACATAATAGCTAGCTCCTCCCCCACCCATAATTGCACAGCATTAAATTCTTTGTATTTGAAGTAATATTTTCTAGCATTTCTAAACGGGGAAAGTGTATCAACTTGAAAAGCCTTCAATCAAGAAGTGCATGTAAGAACAGTATCACATGAGTAATGTATAACCCACATGCTCATGAATACTAGCTGTGTCCTGATCTTGCAATTGGGACATCATCCACATGCTTGTGTTATGAGTTGCCCAGCATTTCCTACATGTTTTACCACACAATTTTGAAACTTTGGAACATGGCACAGTGTTCGACACTCGATCAATAGCATGCTATACATTCCTCATAATATGCCATGCATGTCATCAGCTTTATTAATACTGTATCACATAAAATGTAGTAATAAAGGGATGTTGAAAATTCCACTGGGCATGTTACAGACGGCGTATTGTCGCCATACAGTTGTTTTGTATGCGGGCACATGCTATGAAGCATATATGCAGCACTCATGTTTGCAGTTGTGTTGCTTCAATAATTTTGTAACAGCTACAAAGAGAGGCAGCACTCAAAGAAAACAAGGCACACCCAAAAAGGGCATACACAGAGTTCATTTGGGAATGAACTCGGTGAGCACTGGGTATGAAATTAATTTCTGTAAGTAATTATGGAGGAAATTGACGAACAATACGGAGCACATTTGGGGTACATAGGTGTGCTGCCATGTCACAAAGTCAATTTCCAAGGTACGGATACACTGTCAACCCTACCAATGAATCAAGTTACGGTCCAATGTGTTTGTCTTTTACAACTCGAGATACGAATTTATGAGATGGTGCCATTGCATTTCTGGTAACATTTATGATCTTCGGATGTTTACATGGCAGGTGACTTTGATCTATTACAGATCTACCCAAAACATAACAACCATATTACAGTTGTGATACAAATATCTCATGTGCAACACTATTGCATTTTTCTTTTCTTTTTTTCCCCCTTTTTTTTTTTTTTTTGGGGGGGGGGGGGGAGGTAATGACTACCGCAATTGTGACGTTAGATTTCCATAATACTGTGGGGGGCTAGTACTGACCATACACATATTTTGAGACTGAGAATCAACGCAAAGTCCTTCCCATCGCAAGGAACGTATAGCTCCAGCTTGAAAGAATGCATTGGAGGGGGGCTGGATTGAAAGTAGACCTGTCTGCCTATTGACAGCCCACTCACACTACCAAATAAGATTAATTTAAAGCCTGTCTGAGTTTAATGAGACAATCTTCCCGCTAGTACTCAAGAGACATACTCTGTGGAGCTACAGATCGATCTGGGTAGTTCAGTAGGAGTTTGCTCCACAGTGCTGCATTGGCTTGCTTTGGCGTACATCTATCTTAAGACCATCAAACTTTTGCTGCAGTGAGAATGCAAGCATGTCATCAAAAGCAATCTTCAGTGGCAAGTCGGCATGTCTGTCTGCAGCCGGCTTGATTGTGTTGTCATAGCAACAAGTTTACCTGAGACTACATCGTCTGCTGTCTGGCAAGAAATTTTTCCTTTTTTCCTTTTTTTGTGTGTGGGTTGGGGGAGTGACAAGCTATGTTGGGGAAACTGAAGCTTATCACCAAAATAGTCTTTGGATCACACTTCAGAAATCTTTTCTATCTTGGCGAGTATCTTGGGAGAGTAGAGTCTATATTTAGAGATTCAAGCCGCTGACGTTCAGATTAAAAAAAGAAAAAAAGTACTTGAAATCAACCAAGAAAAAAAAATCAGCACTGCAGGAGTTATATCACCAAATGTCACACAAAACAAGGCAGCAGGATATCTAACTCCAGCCAATAGGGCGCTTTAGATTTTCGCGACGGAAACGTTCAGAGGAAAAAAACATGTTCTGAGCATGTGCAATAATGCGCATGATGGTCAATCTAGTTATAGCTTGCGTCATCTGAGTTTTTCACGACGCGTTCTGGGCTATTTTTACATCCGCTCAATTCACGACGTAGAGAGCTACTTCATGCACCGATCATATGGGGGCGCCATTTTATTTTTTTGTAAGTTGCGTCCCAGCGTAATCTAAAGCAACTTTTCAGCACGACGCAGGGAGAGGGGAGAATGCCCAATGCAAGCGTCGTCTCACACGTCCGCGCCGCAAATCTAAAGCTCCCTACTGACATGTATGGAACATCTCAGACGAAGTTTGCTAACATTTTTGGAGACAATGAGAATGATATTGCACTCTGCGCAATGGAGCCCCCCTACGAAGAGAAAAATGCCAAGAAAACCCATTACATCATGCATCCATGTCTGCTTGGAGTTGGAGTCTCTGCGGATGCATTATTTTTTTCAATCCCATAATGCAACTTGCCACATGCACGCTAGGTTTGCACACTTGGGTGCCCAGGGTTACACTGCGGTCATTGTTTAGGCATGCGCAGCCTGGTTATTGAAAGCGCTTCATTTGCAGGCGAGGGATGTTTTTTCTTTGCCGCGTAATGGCAGCAGATAAAATTGACTTTCGAATCGTAATGCAAAAACTGATAACAACTGCACACGAAAGTGATTATTGTCTTTTTCTTGGGCGGAAGGGAGGGATGTCCAAATAAAGACAAATGACTTTAAGAAATTGGGCAACTGCTTTGTTAAACTATGAACAGAGTACAGCATGTGGGACCAAATGGTTGTTGTTTCACAATGTGCATTCTTTGATTCTGGTATATTTCTAACAGGGACTGCCACACAAGGAAATAAAATCGAATTTCTGGCTCTGAGTGACAGTTTCCCCCTCAAATGTCTCACGAATCAAGGTTTCCACTAAATGGCAGTGATCAAATTACTTTCATTTGAACCACCAGGAAACATTAGTAAGCCTTGGGTAAACATCGTGAGTGTGATCAACCAAACCAAAAAACAGAATTTCCTCCGTTTTTTTTCCTGTATCCATGCACCCAGAAGAAACTTGAACTGCTATTCTACAAAATGTACAACCACTTTAACAGTTCTACATATGACGACACATTAATCAAATCAAATCAAATCAAACCACATCAATTAATTCCACCAAATTGTACAACTGTAGTTTTAAGCTTTTCATACTCCACTACCATAGTCCCACACTAAAGGTCAAATGTTGCATCAAAAATGGGTAGAGACTGGTAGAATTATATGTGATCCCTATCAACTGACAATTTAATAGTATCAAGGAACCTTCACCGATTTTCAGAATGTATCATGCAAGCACAGAAATGGTGATCCTCGACTGATGCAGAATGAAAGGTCAATGACCCAAACCAGGATAAGGTAATTAATAAACCAATTAAGGCCCCTTTATAAGAGAATCCCTAGGTAGGACCCTATTGGCCATTAGCAGCACAGGCTGTATCAAACAGAGGCATCAAGATCTCGTGGATAGTGCACTAGGCTGTCCGTAAGTCTCAGGGTTCTTGCCCCTTCATGGTAGGTTGGTGTCTTTGGGGCAATGTTGCCCTCCACCTACTATAGCTTCCAACATTGACACATGTAGGGCCTACAGTTATTACAATGAGGGTGGCTCAAAAGAATATGTGTCTTTAAAGGGAGATACTGGCGTTTTACATTCATCCTTAATAATACATTGTGGGTCAAAATGATTTCCAGATCAGATTGAGAGGCTCTTATATTCTTAAGTACGGATGTGAAGATGTATTAGTTTTCAGGGTGGCGCCTTCTACGAAATTGGGGAGCCTTGCCATCCAGGTACTGTGTATATACACGAGTGGGTGACCAGTGGAAAGTGACATTCCTTCTAGCTCATTTAATGTATGCTTTGGGTGAAAACTATTGAAAATTATGAAGCAAGAATATAGGTGAATATGTCTGTTTTCTCATCACAAATTCATGACCCAAACAAACAATACAAGAGAAAAGTCAGTCCCATGACTAGTGAGAAAATGGGGTACATCTACACGTGCTCGCATGTTATATCGTAGGATTTGGACAACTGTGAACAAGGAGGCACAATACAAGGCTGGAATCAGATCTGCAGTGCAAAATGAGAAAACACTCCATGCTAATTTCTGCTAATGGAGTAGTCTACACACACACCAGACCTCTACATTCTGTCAAAACCTATCTTCACCTACAGTATTGTATAAACCTGAACCATACACACTATACATCTACATGTAGTTCAGATCTATTCCTCGTTTACCATTACGTGGTTAGCCAATGCTGTGTAAGGTGAGTATTAGGGTTACAATCAACTGCTAGTTGATATACTAGTACTGGTTTATTGCCGGAGCCCTATAGACAGTTCAAATATCAATACGGTATTATGCTTTTGCCAGTCTTGTGATATCTTCACAAGAAATAGATACCACATAATCACTTCTGTGTCATGCTCATGTGCTTTGTTAGAAATAATCCTGTATAAGCTGTTATTTTCATGTACAGATATTAATTTTTGCGAATTAGAAGGTCACAGACATTTTTGCGAGATGTTGTTTCTGCGAATTGACACCAACACTATCTTGCATGCCTTGTTACTCTAGTGTATGGCGACACTTTCGCGTGTTGTTAAATTCGCGATCCAACTGTGATTTGCGAAATTCGCAAAAATTAAACCCTGGCGAAAATAACCACTTATACAGTATGTGAACTAACTTGTACATTGTATCTTGTACAGCAACACAAATACAGACTAAGTGAAAGTTCTTGTTGTTGTTTCTTTTTCTTCCAAAATATGACCGGGTTCTTACAGAAATGACCTCTGACACTTCCTACTCTCCAAGGCTATGGATTTCCTGCCTACTTTCCCACTCCCCCCCCCCCCCCCATATCAACATTTAAAATAACAGGAGTCTGAGGCTATAGACTACCACCCTGTATCATATTTCATCACGAACTTGGCCTTGTTACCTGGGTCATGCCATGCAAGCTGTTTCCACTTATATATCTTTGTGTTCAACGTCATACACCCGAACTTGTGCAGATATTAGAACACGATGACTGTCAAATCGAAACCATGGTATGTTTTTTTTATGAGTATTGAACTTCACATCAAGAGAATTTTTAGAGAATGAACAAATCAGAAGTTAGAATACATACTTCTAATGCAGAATCAAAATTAACTAGACTTGGAATTTGTCAACACTGACAAATTAGGTGATCCGATATATTTTGAAATAAATGTTATGACCTTTGACCCTACTTTACCTAGAAAAGACAGTGTCTGATGAAGCAGTTGTTATTCTATTAAAAGATGTATTTGACATGGACTAAACATAATGTGCAAAATGTGAGGGGGGGGGGGGGAGGGCCTATGAGCTATTGAAAAAAGTGTTAAAAAAAAGCAAAAAAAAATATTGGCAGGGGTGAGCCTCGAACCGGGGACCTTAGCAGGCGCGGTGGAGCACCCCAATTTGCATCTCATTATCGCCCCGTTCTATTTGAATTTCCAACGGGCATCCACGGCTGCCCGAAACTGAGTGCATGAAAAAGTCAAATCTTTACCTTCTCCTTGTGCCGCTATGCGTGCCGCTAGTAAACTCAAACTTCCCACACTATCTAAGTTTTTAAAAATCTTCCTTTTGATGAAAAAATTATGAAATTTGCTGCACTAGAACTTGAGATATTAAAGCTTTTTGAAAATCACCTCTCGCAAAACATGCTCTCTGTTTTTTTACGACTGGACCATGGCCGGGCTCCAATGTGTCCGAAATTGGCAACATAAGTTTATCAGGCCTCAATCCATGTATGGTGAAAGTTTTCGCTTGATTCCACCTGTACTTTTTGAGAAATCAACTTGTTTCTACAGGGTTTGGAATAGAAAATTGTAGTCAGCGAAACATTTGAAAATGACGTCATTTCTTTTCCCGTAACATGGGGATGCGTGCGTGGATACGTGAGATTCAGGATTTCGTGCGTTGTTGTTGGTTTGCATGTGACGCTGTGCGGCCGCAGTCAATTTTGCCAGCTGGGATTCTCGTGCTGTGTGATTTGGTAAGTAGGAAGTTTGATGAAATTTCATTCGTGATAATCATATTTGAATGTTGTATTTCTTACAAACATCTTAATGTTTCGTTTAAATGAGTAAAATAATCATAACAATGTAACGGTCTGACATGATGTGGTTTTGATCGGACTCTGCGGCGCGTCTCTGTCGAGGCCGAGCTCGAGGTTCGGCCCGGCCAGGCCGGCCCGGGCGGTGGACCTTAGCAGTTGGTAGAAAGCTGAGCGGAGCCTGTGATTGTGTTTGTGAATGTGTGAGGCCCGGGTGTGAAGCTTGTGATTTTGCGCGTTGTTTTTGCGATTTTGGTAGCACATGCGATTAACTTCTTCATAAAATCATAAGCAGGAATGTGTTTGTTATGAAATTTTCTATTCCTAGTTATGAATTCAGCAATGACCATGGCCAGCAAAGCTGAATGAATAACACCGTATTTAAGTAACACTAACATTTAAACTCTAAATTATAATAAAATTCAAGTAGAAATCAAAGCACTCAATCATGCAGATCATCCCTCTGTTAACTTGTGAACTAGAATCTAATATTACTTCTCTCGGAATTAGAGCTACGGTCACAGATATCCCTGCAAATGCCGTACAAAGATTTTTGTCCATTTGGGGCTGTACAAATCGGTCATTTTTACAGTGTTCGTAAGGACTTCTGTGACCGTAGCTTCAGTGGGATGCATACTTCTGTTTATGCGTTTCTGTACGATTGATGTGCACCGAGTTGGAAGAGGCAATCATTGAGGAAAGTGATGCTGCTATTGGAATGTGTGAGAAGGATGCAGGGCTGCCAACATTGGAAACTACTTGAGAGTGAGACTCCCATAGGCCAATGCTATAATTTCGGAGTCAAAATGAGTGAGATCAATAGAAATGCATGCAAATGAAATAAAGTTTTAGAGTGAGAAAGGACCAAAATGAGTGAGTCTCACTCTCAATGAGTGAGAGTTGGCAGCCCTGAGGATGATACATGATTTTGTAAATGTGGACAACATCTGAGAGGAAATATGGAAGGATTTGTTGGAAGAAGGTGCATACACATAATTGTAGCAAAAATTACTAGTACTTAATACATAAAAACACTTTAAAACAATGTACATAGGAAGAAAGACAGTACCACACACATGATAGTGATAAACACACACACACACACACAAAATTAATGCCTACCTGCATGTACATCAATAAAGAACATGCCGCTGAAAATAATTCAGATTTACATAAACTGGCCCCCCATCTGCTTTCGTCCAACTATGCCATCCACCCAGTAGAAGGTAATCAAAAAAAAATAATAATTTAGATAATAATCATATAAATAAAAAAAAAATGATAAAGATTGGATTTTCTGTGTCATCGAATATTTATGAACAAATATTTTTTCCTCCTCCCCCCTCCCCCTTCCCTAGGCCAAATTTTCTTCTTCCTCACACACATGCCATGTAATGTGACACAGGAGTAGATTTTTTGCATTTAGATCTATATTGTCTCAGAACACAGTTCTCAGTTTTTAGATTAACATGTCAGCTCAGTTCAGTCTGCATACTTCTACTTTCTCGTGTTTTTGTTTCTGTTAAAATATCTCCTTCGTAGAAGGTAAGAAATTACATTTATTCAATCAAATAAAAGTGCAGTGGCCGAGTGTCGCACGGTGGTGACTGCTGAGCTGCTGCCGCGCACGCTGCATGCAGCAATGCGTTGTGTGTGCTGTGACATGCAACGCTACAGTGACGCGATTATATATACATGGGACCGACCTGTACGCTTAGCGTTCGTGTCATTTTTGACATCACCTTCTGGTTTTTTCCGACACAACCATGGCCGGGAATATTACGGTATGACATTTAAAATGCAAGCAGATAAATAAATGTCGGTGTACTTTGTCCGAATGGCGCTTTTGTTCCGCAATCACACTTCGTGAATCTTAGGATGATTTTCGAGGCATATTTTTGGTAATTTTGCTCGCCAGGTTTTCGCTAAAATTTCACATTTTATCATTGTCAAATCCTTTGATATGTTATATGTGAATATTCGGACATGTTTTCAAATTCAAACTAACTCAATTTTAATCCAAAAATAGGTTTCCTTAAATTGTTATTAGCGTGAGAAGTTGTTTACTTTTTCTCAACTACGCGAGTACATGTTGTTTACTTTATGCAAATGAGGCTCGGCTGCCGATGGATTTCTGCGAGATAATTGGGGTGCTCCACCGCGCCTGTTAGGATTACAAGTCGGGTGCGCTATGCACTGACCTATTTCATCCTCCATAGGCCCTGTGTATTAAGCAAAATGACGCTGCATCGAAGCCAAGTGCCAATTTCAACCAAGTTTTTCGACATGATGCCGACGTCATATGAAAATTGGAGGGCACATTACGATAGCCCAAAGTCTCAGCTACAACATATCAAAATCTGGGAGAAATTCACCAAAGGATAAGTGAGCTAGTGCTCCAAAAAGATAGTCATGTCAATTTTCATTTCCAGAAAAACTGCACTCCCATAGAGATAACATGTAAACTGCTCAAATTTGACAAGATTTCTTTCAATCCATTTTTAAGAGGTGATGCCGTCATCCAATCAAAATTTTGTAATTACAATAATGAAAGAACATTTAATAAGCTACAACATACTGAAATCTGGGTGAAAATCGGCAAAGGATAAGTGAGATAGGCTCGAGGGAACTTGAAATTTGATGACGTCATTTTGAAAATTTACTTTTTTATTTTATTAAGAAATTTTATACCTTTTAATCATTTTTCCAGCATTGCCAACCCATGAAATGACATGTACAACTCATCAGCTTTCAGAATATGTAAAGAAAATGGGGGGTCACTGCCCATCCTGACGAGTAAAATCAGATTTAAAATTGGCGCTTTTTTTTGCATAGTTGCACTGTATATTGCCCATGACACGCACGCGGAATTTCAACTTTGACGGGCCCGTATGACGTCATATTGAGTCAGATTGACTTGAAACTTTGTAGAAATATTCCTTGAAATTTCAGACATCTGATCCAAGTGAAAAAATGGGAAATTTCTATTGCATACAAGTTGTGCGTGCGTATATGCGCGGGCGCGTAAGAATCTGTCCAATTTTTTTCAATTTTTAAAAAAATGCTCAAAATGGTCTGAAACGTGTGCAAAAAAATTTTGAGCTCGATCGGAGTATATAAATATTTCAACGCGCGCGTACGCGCACGTTTTAAGGGTAGAGATGAAATTTGAGAATATGAGTAGAAAGAGCTTAACTTGAACTATATGAGACGTAAATTTCATTGAAAAATTCTGTTCCACTAATGAGATATGAATGATAATGTGTTTTCATATAATGACGTCACGGTCGACTGATCACTATGATTTTATTAGATCTGTCGTCTTTGGGACATGATACATATATGGTATAAGTTTGAAATTGATAGGCAAAGTACTTTCTGAGCTAACCTCTGCACAACTTTTGTCCAGAAATAAAGAAAGAAAGAAAGAAAGAAAGAAAGAAAGAATCCGTACAGATACAGAAGGTGATCCGAGAGGATACTCGGATCACCTAATAAGTCCCAATGGGGACATTTATTTGCATGCAAAACAAGGCAAGATCTTTTTGGTAATTTCTTGATTGGCATGTTTCTCATTTATGATATATCAGTTGATCAGTAATATATCTGACCTCAGAAGTAGTTTTATCCTTCTTGAAAAAAACTTTGATTATTTTACGAAATTCATATGCAGATGGTATTTGATTTCACAATGCATGCTTCAGCTGTATACTTGAAGTACATACTGGTTCTACTCGCTTATTAATGATTATCATATAACTTCCCTTAATATTTTTCTCTTAATTTCACATGAAAGTGCACATGTGTGTGCATGTTATGAGCTAAGCCACACAATTTGCTCAGCTCTCATCAGGGGAAAGAATTTCGCGTATCAAATCGGTAACACTGTTTGATAATGCATAGACTGTTTCAGTGATCTAGCTCATATGCTCACATGTAATATGTACTGTACGAGCTGAAATTTTCGCGTACAGATATTTTCGCGAATTGCTACTTGGAGGACATTTTCGCATGTTGTTAATTTCGCAGTTGCGAGCATCTAGCTGAACTTAAGTTATTCGCGCGTTGTTATTTTCGTGTGTTGTTATTTTCGCAACTCAAAGGCAATTCGCAAAATTCGCGAAAATAAAACCACCGCGACAATTTCAGCTCGTACAGTATATGTATGATAAACATCCATGCATACATACACACATACATACATATACACAATAACCATGCACACCCACATAACTTGTATGTCTGATTCTTTGTTCAGAGAGATGGCAATATACATGTGTGTATCTCATTGTTTGTGGTTGACCACCCCTGTCAGTTTATATAATTTCCTCAAACTCTCAGGTGTTTCAGCACACAACCTATGGCAAACCTACCTATACTGTATCTTGAATGATGTACATTTTATAATGCATACCAGTATTATTTTCCCACTGCTGTTTAAAGTGGCACTAGTTGAATGGGGTTACTTAGCGATGTATCAGTGTGGTATATTATATTCGCCTGTTTGCATTTATAAAACAGAAGGAAACTGTTACTGTTCATGGGGCATGAGTGAAGAAATACAATTATGTACCAGGGAAATGGTGAATATTTCTCTTCGGAGATAATAAAACAGACATAATAGATAGTAATCAGTATTATGAGATATAACTCAAACTGTATAGATCTGTATAAAGATGGGAGCTTTACAGTCCAGACTGACATATTTTTCATCCCTTGAAATGAAAATACATAGAAGACAAGGGGGGAAAATGATAGGAGCAATTTCAGGGTTGAAATATCATAGAGTATAGATACCATATGTATACAATCATTGCAAATTGGAACAAAAATTTCATCCTGTGTCCTACTGTGTATGCCTAGCACTATAATACAATACTAGTATTCATGATGCCAGTGAAAAGACAAGTTTACAGGGTAAGGAAGTGTGTTGATAAATTGACATACTTGATATCTCAAGTATGTTGATAAATTGATCTACATCACTTCACTGGCATTGTACTCTGGGAAACAAGCACACACAATGCACATAGTATACACATACAGACTGTACACACAAAGATACACAAACAAACAGCTAGGAGAACAAAGCTTAGCTACATAGTTTCCTTTGATAAGATCTGCATAAAAAAGGAAGAAAATTGTTGGTGATACAGGGTTTGTTACTACAAGTACACATGTATGTTTACATTGAAATGCCATTATGTGCATAAAAGACCTCGCTGTATGCTCTGCAGTATTAAACGCTGAACCACCTGGGACACCATGTTCATGTACAGAAGGTCAAGTCTGTGCTTTATTACAATGTTAAAGTTCTCCTAAAGAGGTGTCAAGTTTCATTATCTAATCTTCTTTGCTTCTAACAATGCTGTCATCTGATCTCATATGGTGAGCAGAAATGATGGATATGTGATGAACATGACGTAAGCTTCAGGGCAGACAGATGAAAAAAGAGAAAAAAAGAGAGAGAGAGAGAATACAATCTTGAGATATAGAAAATCACTGAAATGAGCAAATGGCAAAGTGTTTTGTCCAGCAAAAATGAATTGAGGCACCTCACATTCCCATTACAGTCATCAAAACTTAACCCAGTCAGTACTGCAAGGCAGGGTTCAACACTAACTTTTTCGTCTGATGGGCCCTTTCAGACCCCTAAAATCTGTAAATCTGACATTTTTGTGGCCCAGAAAAGACATGTAATGGCCCAAAATAAAAGCAAAAGTAACACTTCTTTTGAATCGTTGTTGCACGATCTGGCCACCATAAGATAAATTTGGTGGCCCAACACCAATTTTTAGTGGCTCTGGGCCACTCTAGTGGCAAGGACAAGAATTCTTTGCATAGAATCCCAATGGCATTTTGAGATGATGACCTTAATTTACGACAGTCAAGTTGTGATGTGGTGATCAAACTATCCAGCCCTCCATGAGAAATCTTCCCCTTTATTGAGGCCATCTTCGCAAAATCTACCACTTGATTTCAAATTTCTCCCATTCTAGCTGTGCATCTCCTGCTTAAAATGTATTTTTCCTGCTTAAATTTAGCTTTCTCCTACTTTAGTTTTGTCATGTATGTTCAAAACTAAGGCTGAGATAGCACCAAAGAGCATCCATGACAGAGTCATAGCATGGAGTTGAGATCCCTCGAGCTTGGCAATGATAGGGAGCTTTAGATTTTCGCGACAGGGACGTTCAGAGGGAAAAAAACCTATTCTGAGCATGCACAGAAACACGTATCAATTCAAAGTTGATCTTTTTTGTAGCTTGCGTGCCCGAGTTTTCACTACGCGTTATGTCCGCTCAATTCACGACGGAGGGAGCTACTTCGTGCACCGATTATATGGGGGTGCCATTATATTTGTTATAGGTTGCGTCCTAGCGTAATCTAAAGCTACTTTTCAGCACGACGCAGGGGAGAGGAGAATGTTCAGCTCAAGCGTCGTCTCAAACGTCCGCGCCGCAAATCTAAAGCTCGCTAATATCAACAACGCTCCAAATAGCAGTCCATACTAGTCCCACAAAGCTCTTAACACTTTGTTGCCCTCCTGCATACTGGTTGGGATTTTTTGATGCTATTTCACTATGAGAATTTAGATGGTCTACGAAATCACAGACACAGGGCTAGTTGAGTAGCAGAAAGACGTCCCCTCAATACATTTTGTGCAATGCTCATTAAGCCCCTTCTGCTTCTACACCAATGACTATAGGACTTTGAATGACCCATGATTCAGTAGAACAACATGATGATTTATTTTTACCCTGCTTACGTTAAAATATGAATTCCCATCACTAAACCATCGCTTTTCAGGGGCAGTGCAAGATCACACAGTTCACCAGGCAGCATCGCCAGTTGCAGGAAACCCAATGGAACGATACTGAGAGAGCTTCAATTAGTAGGTCTCCGGCTTGCCTAATTGGAAATGCCAATGCCACTAAATTGATGCGTCGCACTTGCATTTGGGAATATTAACCCGAGGCGGGCTCACTTAAAAAACAATGGGCCTCACTATACAGGCCACATATAGGCCCTCTCAATAATAAGGCCACTAGCCCACTCTCTGTACACACATGCTGATCTGCCGGCTACAGATACAGCCTATCCATGTGCAGCAATAGAAGTGGCGGGTTATTAAAAGTCTGTGCCAAATCGGGAGCTTACCAGTTTGATTATTTACACAATGAGGACAGACATAAATAAGGAAATGCACATAAAGATGAATCATTCCCTTAAATTTATCAAGCATGCATCATGCTAACATCACGGATTTTACGCAGTCTCTGAAAGACAGATACTGCTCGGTTTAGGTGGAAAACAGTGCGGATGCTGCAAATAATATGACATTATCTTGTGGCTATTCCCTGATGAGCTACATTGTATTTGATGCTTCAGTGATCCTATCTGTTTGTTTGTATAAATGTGTCTTCTTTCCGTACAGGACTAGCTGCTTTTGATGTATCGTGAAACGGCTGATGCTTCAGCGCTCTTTTCCCTCTTGTCTTTCCCTCTCAGCATTTTCACTCCACCCATCATCTATTTACTCTAGTCTTTCCATTTCAATGCGTTCTCTCATCAATTTAATGCTCTAAAGACCAATGCCGACTCCCAGGAACAACACCCCTTACATTGATAGCAAAGATTTTTTTTCCCTCTTTTTTTATTCTGCCGCAAAAGCAGAAAGTGTTGAAGGAGCCGCAAGTGCATTGACATGATGGGATTTTGTGCGGCGGTGGTTCAGGAATATATGCATGTCGCATGCAAGGCCTATCAAGGCGCTACATGGAGGAAAGAGAATGATCGACTAGGGAGTGCTTTCATGTCTGGCAAATGATGCCGCGGATAGTCACCTCGCGAGGAGCAGTGCACCCCCCCCCCCCAGCATCATTGTATTAAATATTCAAATAAAAACGAAAACAAGATGCATAGTGTTGTTTGCCACATTTATGATCATCCCGAGAGTACAGTGAATGCATCCCCCCCCCCCACCCCATTACAAGATCAAACAGCCTTAAGGGTCTATGAAACACAGTTTGCAGGCAAGTACTTTCCCTGAATTCTCACTTGCCCTACTGTGAATTTGGGTAGCCGGGGGTAAATTGTAATGTAAGTTTCACTAGAAATTATAGGTCTATGCTTCTGCAAAACCCATGTCAGGGTCTGACTGATAACTGGCTGAATCTATCACTTTCTCAAACTTCCTAGGGCTCCAAGCTCTATCATTGGTGCTTCCAAACTGCTTTGTGAAAATACAATTGTATAAGTAAATCAAGTGAACAATTACTACATTGTTGCAAGAACTAGAAACTTTTGCATGGCCTACATAGAATGGCATTTTCAAATATGTCAAACACAGACTTGGCTCATTAGTGATTGATTTGTGGAAGGAAACTTTTTGACAAATAGCTCCTTTTTGTCATTGGGGACACACCCCCTTGGGCCCCGCCCCCTTGGACCCCCTACCTAGCATGGTACCCATGTCAACCCTGTGAGATCCCCTTTCCCTCCGGGCAACTTCCTCCAAGTTTAGTTGAACTCGACCACCGCTCTTTTTTTTTTTTTTTTGGGGGGGGGGGGGGGACATTGACAGAATTGTTGTTAAAAGGTTTGCACATGTGATGGACATTGGATGACAGCCGGTGAGAGATGCTAAAAGCTTGTGCACCCCAAACTTTGGCTTACAAAGATGGGCTAAAAGTCTTTTATCAGCGAGAAATATCTTGTGTCAGATCTAGCAGTCAAACGTACTGCCTGCAGCTCTGTGGGATGAAATGCTTCTGTTGGAATCAATGTGGGAGTCACACACAACTCTTAAAGATGGGATGTTGTGAGTCTGAGATCTCCATCGCAACTTGTCATCTCACCTAAAGTTGGGCAAAAGAGGTCACTTTTTAGCCGGGCTACATTATCCTACGCCCAAACTTAAAGCCTCAACTATTTTGTCAGGATTTAGAACACGTGACTAAATATGCTCCTTAATAGACATAATTGTATGAAACTGAAAGATGATGGTCATAGCCAAAAATACTCTTTTGTAAGCCTGAGACTGCAAAGTTGCGCTACCCCCACTCCTCATGACAATCAACGCACTGACAAATTTTACATCTTGGCATCTAAAAACTTATCATCATGGTTGTCTCCAAATTTCCATCACTCAAATTTCATTATTATTCTTGCAGTAGGCTATTGGACATCTTCCTTCATCCTGGTTTTGCTGGCTTGCTATCTTTAAATGTCGGGAATGCGCTGGAAATAAATGATGAGACTTTCAGGGTAACATTATAGTCATCTTCTTCATAGAAGTACTCCGTAACCAAGCCTACAGTGGGGCCAAGAAGTGACGGTGTCTGCAGTGGACAGAATGATGAATACCAATCGCATGGCACAACATATTCAATCAAACTCGGGCCAGTAAGTCTCTCCGAATATGAAACGCCAGATGCTAACGCGCCATCTAAAAATAGTCAAACATACATGACGATTCGCTCGAAAGGTCATAGACTCTTGTAACATGGGTGAAAGAATGGTCTAAATAGTGTACTAGTCTTGCATCAAGTGCCGCAAAATAATAGTGGAAACAATGGTCAATGTACCGTAAATTTGTAAATTTACACAACATCAATTTCCTGCAATGTGTGGTTAGTGATGGATTAGAAACACACAGGTACATACGTGTACATAAGGTCTGTAAATGTAGGACCTATGGGCTTGCTGCTGTGACATCACAAAAAAAAAGAAGACAGATATTATACATGACTAAAACCATTAAAACAAAGAGCAAAACTTGAGGTCGATAATCCATCTATAGGGCAGAAAATATCAAATGGATGTCATAAAGAGACATCATAGCCATTTTATCTGTTTCCTTCTGAAAAATGCTGCATACTCTGATGCGCGTGAATATGTTCAGGCTCATTGAGCATTAATGGCAAAGTTGGGGTTCATTTTACAGGAGCGATGTGTCCCCTTTCAGTCCTATCAAATTACATTCTCTCTTCTCGATCTTGTGGACAAGATTTTGAAATTCCACCCTGCATCTTCATTTCCAATTCCAAATCTCCTTGAAAATTCATGCCTGCAGCAAACTTTTCCGCCTGCCCCCCACGAGCCATGGTCAAAAACCGTGCCACCGAAATGCACTGCAGCACAAATGCATTGATTACATGTGGACTCTGATGGCCTGTAGTTTCAGACTGCAGGATGTCTTGTACAGTAACATAAATTTGTATGATGCCCTGGTGCATGGTCGGTCATTATGAATTCATGTCATGTGCCTCATACTACACACGATACACAAAGAGATTTTTTTTTTGGGGGGGGGTGGGTGGGGGAAGAAGAAATGTGATTAAAGTCTTTGGCTACCTAACTTGCATGAAATGCCTATAATATGTACAACTCCATCGAAGAGAGAGAGAGAGAAAAAAAATGGATGACAATTTGGCATTGAAGTACTGATTGCTTTGCCTTTGCAGAAATGCCATGTATTAAAACCTTGTGATGGTAACAAAACTGAATTTGACCTTCGCAATACAGTGCCCCCTAATATAATTAGTTAACTCTGCAGTACGACTCAGTTATGATGATGAAGTTGGCCTCAAATGCTCATGAGGCTATTTTTATAAATCACTGTAGTGGCCTTTCAGAATATGACACTGACCTTTGACCTTTACCCCATGACAAATTTTCATTTTAATCTACTCTGTCAGCAGTCCTCTTTATACTTCTATAACTTGTGTCTCTTTTGATGGCTTTGTGACTGATCATAGTTGAGCTAACAATTTAATGAATAAACAATGATTAAAAAATGGACTTGATGAATATGGACAGATGGATGAGAGCTGTATGGGACAATGGCTAGACAATTGCTGGACAATGTAGGAAAAATTATGATCTGCCGCTCTTGGTACATTTCAGTGGCTGAAATATCCAAAAAAGACATGTATGTAATTGTTTGACGCAAGAAATACTTTGTAATCTCGTTTTCAGCTTTCAGATGAGCTGTTTGTGACTGGCTATTAAAGCACTGTACAAACTGAAATTTACATGGAGGGTTTATTTTCTATTAAAGCACTGTACAAACTGAAATTTACATGGAGGGTTTATTTTCATGAATTTTGCAAAACATATTTTTAACAGAGAAAATAACAACACGCAAATACAAAAGCGTGCAAAAAAGCAATATTTTTCTTTAAAAAAAGGAGAAAATATCTGTATGTAAAAATTTTAGTTCTTACAGTATGATTGCAGTTTAAAATTCTCTCTGCCTTAACAATGGTAAAATAATCTGTTAACTCTATGTGTTCCACGGTGTAAACCCTCTGTGTACCACATTAAGACTGCAATGCATGAGCGCTTTGGGAAAACATTCTGCTTTTCAGAGCCATGTACATTGTAACTTTTTACAGAAGCATTTATGCTAGACAAGTAACGAGCAAAGTTGTACAGAAAATTCAAAGCTGTGCTGTGGTGTAAATGTTATGACAAAGCTATGATTATTTTTCTTGCAAGTGGCCAGTAGCTACATTATTGTCCAGGTTTGGGAGGCATGGCTTTTGCACACACAAGTGTGACAGAAAAGTAGAATTTACTTGGAAAACCCCGAGATGGAACACCGCTATTCAATCACCCACACAATGCAAGCTATCTGTGTGAGGGATGATGGAATCGCAAGTGAAGCTTTCATTGTATTGTTGTGGCATAACACAATTTATCGAATCTGTTTGGGCGGGGCTGTGCGTTAAAGCAAAATATGCAAACTTGGCAAGCCATTGACCGAGTCGGATGTGCGAACTTGGTGCATAAAGAGTTTACAGCCTAAAAATACAAGACAGCCACATCAGACATGACTAGTCATGAAAACCTCCACATACACACGAGGAAGGAAAACTAAAAAAATCACCCAGCCAGAATTGCAGTCCATTACTCCCCCTAAAACTGCACCGAATGAATGGTTTGCCAACATTGAAAATATGCAACAGACTACGCCGCTTACACACAAATTCCTCTGCAAACGTAGCGTAGTCGTACACCAGCTCATATTTGACTAGGCTCCATTTTCACTCAACATGAAATTTACGCTTATTCAGCCTTGTGACTGCAGCATTTGATGCATGATATCATTCCACTCGTACCCAGCCGTGCAGATGCTCTGAAGTCTAGCTGTAGCTGACAAATACAAGGCTTGCCTCACTAGCTTGCTTGATAATGCATTGATTTCTTTTTGATTTCTTCCCCCAACAAAATGGCATTCATTTGAAAATCCTTTCGCTTCGGTTGACAACGTTCCAAAAGATGGTGATCAACTGGCTCTTGTGGGGGGAAAAAAATCAAAGACTTAAGAGGATGCCACTACACTGCAAGCCATTACTGGCTACCCACGCAGAGCTCACCCTTCAGAGAACAAGAGCAAAGTCAGGTACATGTACTTTGCACGTTTTTTAGATGCTGTGCACTAATTATGTAACATATTATGTAATGTTGCTATAATGTGTTTCAGACACAGAAAAATCAACACTTTTTTGTTCAATATGTCCACATCTGTAGTCTGCTTTCCTAGACTATTGTCTCCTTCTTCTTCTTTTTCTTCTTCTTCTTCTTCTTCTTCTCCTTCTCCTTCTCCTCCTCCTCCTTCTTCTTCTTCTTCTTCTTCTTCTTCTTCCTGGTTTATAGCAACTATAATCACGAATGTTGCTGATAATACTATTTTGACATCAAAACATTGTTTTTGTAGGGAGCTGTCACTTCGCACATTGATCGATGATGACAGAGAATCCATGTATCATTTTACATGATGAGATAACACAACATTTGGTCATCAAAACACAACATTCCGGTGTTTACAAAAAGTGTGCAATGACCATAACATCTGCTTTGAAAACTACATACAGCTTGTACAATGCCCAACTGTGTATAAAGACCAAACTAGATTTGATTCCCTCTGGTATATAACATATTATTGTACCCAGCTTGTCAAGGTTTTGTCTTTCCAGCATGGCAAACATGATTTCATGCGCGCGCACAGTAAGTATGTGAATTGACCTACAGCAATCTGTTGCGGAAAGTTGTTCAAGCTTTAAGGTTTGTTATGGTATGGAAAGATCCTGGGCTGGCTTCACCATCAACAATACATAGGCCTAACTCGTAAATAGCCATTAACCTAAATCACTGACATTGGAACTTATGCAAAACATATACAGGCCTACAGAAAATTTGTTTTATACATGAACTTTCTCTCCTTTTTTTTTGGAAGGAAATAAAGACTTTCAGAGGAGAAACATCTACATGCTCCTGAGCAGAGCAAACCTCTACCAAATTTGAGGAGTCCGCTTTCGGCAATTTGGCATCAGGGCGTATCATTAGAGCACAATTCTTTGTATACCCCACCCCCTTTCCCTTTCATCCAGTCAACTATGGAAACGTTTACACTGCCAGTGGCTGGCTAAGAATACATCCATAGAAACCCATTGATCAATGGTCACTATTGTTACGTGCGCTCCACCTGGCTACCAACAATAGGCTATGAGGATATTATGGGAAAGCCCTATCTTTGCCGTCCTCCACACACATGTACAAAATGTGCCTCTCCAACAAACTTGTAGAGCGCATACATCCCTTTTAGCGGCCATTGTCCAACAAAAGAAGTTATCCTTGACAGTTACTAACAACCCAATTCAAACATTCTGAAGGAGATCTGTAAATCACGCTCCTTGACACAAGAGGGGAGTATGGTGTCTTACTGTCTGCAAACTCAATTTACAAATTTGAGCAAAGAGGTATTGTACGCCAGTCACAGCAATATTTTGTCTGTCTCGCTTGAAATTCTAAACTTTTCTTTGGTTATAGAACAAATAAAGACTGACGGCCATATATTGTATTGTGGAAGTGTCCAGTGAACAGAGAGGTCACCTTGCTAACAATTAAAGCAGATTAGACATCAAAATGGTTGTTTATAAATCATACACCCTTTGAAAATAATGTCACAATGAGTACTTTTCAAAAGGCTGCAGAGGTAACAAGCTCCAGCAAAGACCTCATAGTTTTATCAAAATGCAACAAAATGATTTGGCATCCTAACAGACTACTCAATCAATTCAGCAAAACTAGTATATTGGGAGATATTATGACATAGCACAGCAATCGATGACATGGCTACAGAAAGTGAAATGAGATATACATTGTACAGGTCCGTCATTATATCTTCTAGTACAAACATGATAACTGACTCTTTAGCAAGTTTATATTCAACTTTCTGACAAACTGTACACTTGCCCGTTAAAAACCTACCACATTGAATGAAAATTACAGCATTTAATGCGCATAATATGGCTCTATGAATTTGACATATTAAAGAAATGACATTAAAATCTACAGAGACCATCCTCAAGACTCAAAACTAATTACCGGTACTTGTGCATCAAAATGTATTCGATGCCCACAAGTGCCTCATTAATCTTTATCATTTACTCCATGCACATGTGTACATTGCTCTGCATTTATTTGATATTGAGGATATGGACACATAGGCAAAAGGTTCCAATAAGGATAAGTTTACTATTACAAGAAGAAAAGTAAAAGTATGCCAAGAGGGTGTTAATGCCTAATTTGTCAGTGAATGGAGAATTTGTCAAGTTTAGACGTCACTTTTTGTAACCTTGTCAAGTATAGTATTCAAATGTAAACTCCTGCGCAGACTTTTGAAACTTTTGTAATGGTTTTGCAGGAAGATGAAGTGAAAGTTCCTAGGCTGATGAATAACTTCATGGCAGCGTCAAAAGCATTCACTATTAGAACTCATCATTGCAAACAGTCACACAGTCACAAAGAAGACAAACTGTATGGAATCAGTCCAATCGTAACTTTTCATCTATTTGAAAAAAAGAAAAGAAAAAAGAAGAATTGAAAAATCGGTAGGGCCCTACCTCCAAAGGTCTTATTTAACATCACATCACATTTTTACTTTCCCATGACAGTAATCAAAACTATACATGTGAACACAAAAGTTCACTGTGAATCGACCCATTTTACTACCATGATAGTCTGAAAACTCTGTGGACTTTCACAGGAACAACCAGGGTTTCTAACACTCTTGTCGGCCTCTCTGAACTATTACAGTGTAGGTAATCAACTGGTTGGCACAACATAATATCAAATGATTGCACATGTGTCAGTGTGTGTGAATCGGAAATCTACTGGTATGCAGCGTACGTATTGGCGGCCATGCTTATTGTCTGCGGTTTGGTTTGAAAGTAGTTCAGACTTCTTTATAGTGGGTGAAACCTGCTCCTTAATTGCTATCATTCTTCCTTTCATCACATCGCGCTGACACAATCACTCATATTATTATCATCTTAGCAAAACAAAACCAAAAAAAAAAAGAAAAGAAAAAGGGGGGGGGGGGGACAAAGAACGCTACATCAACATTAACCCGTTGAAGATGAGTCGCGAGTATACTCAGGCAGGTGTCTGGAAAATGCATGTTGAAACAAAATCAGTCTGTCCTCAATGGGCTAAACAGATGGAAGATATAGTCCAAATTATAAATGTAAAGCTATCATAAGTTGTGGGATCAGAATAAGGCTGAGGTGGAGATCTGCATAGAGATTGATTGCATCAAACACAGCTTGTGCATGATGGTAGTTGATAATTGTAAGAATCAATGCAATGTAGGCCTTTATCGCTTTGGAGTTTTTGGTCAGCACTGCAAAAGTGGAAATTTCGCTATGGTGGAAATTTTTGCACATTTTGCACATCTTGAAATTACACTGTAGCCCAAAATTATAAGCACGCAAAAGCTTTTGCTTGTCAATAGGCCTATATACTGAAATCTTTTGATTTCATAGAATCAAAGACACAAGAAAAATTCGATCATCTTACCCAGCCTAGCACAAAAATAATAATAATAATAAATGAATAGATAAAAATATTCATGCTAAAAGAGTATTGTTAGCATGTGTTGAGTTGTGTCTTGGTCCAACTTTCGTTACAGTCTCTAGCAAGCTGGCCGACCAAGCTTTCCAAATCCAATGAAAGTACGGGTATCATAGAGCTAGTCATAAAAATCATCATGCATGATTTTGACAAGATCTTTTATAGCAAGAAACAAATTGTGAATTTACAATTGCATGTCATAGAGATCAGCACAAATCAATGGGCCAACAGTGACCTGCCCATCATAATACATCAGCATGCACGTTTACAATTCATCCCACATGTGACGTGTGTGCCCTCGATCCCCTTGACGATCTAATGGCCAATCTAAAATAAGCAGGAGAATGCTTCTACCCTGGTGATGGTACAGAAGCAATCTGGTGTACCCTGGTCGAGCTGTCAATTAGGGACGTTGAGGAGAAGAGAAAACAAAAGCAAAAGGAAGAAAACAAGGCGAAAATACACACAGCACTCGTTCGTTTCCCAGTTACTAACTGTACCTTGAATTGAGCCTACTCATGACTATGGTTTGGGACGCTGGTGTAGTGCCCCTCCGCTGCACTGGTTCACAGTCACTAGAGCTTGTCTTTTTCACTCCGCGTAGCTCCCTCTCGATCTATCTCAATTTTTGCAGCGATGGGTCATGTAAAAATCCTGGTTAGCACATATTTCTGCCCTGTCCTGAGCTGAAGTCTGTGGTGCACTTGGTGAGTTTAGCATACAGTGCAATCAGCAACCAGACCTGTTCCTATTCTGATTCACGATGCATAACGTAGGGAAATTGAGTCTGTTATATCCATGTAGCCAAAGACAGAAATAGCATGCATTTGTGCGCTATCTATCTTTTTCTCTCTCTCCCTCTCTGGCTATATATCCCACTCTCTAGCTGTGTGCTGTATCTGTGTGTATGTGTGTGCCTGTGTTTATCTCACTGTGAATGCCTGTCATAAATGCGCACACACAGAGTGCCCATGCACTGTATACTCTGTGTGTGTGTTGTGTGTGCGTGTGTATAAGGGCATACACAGGCACACTGAGAGTGATGTGCATGCTAGCTGGCGCGAATGCACCAGTAGTAGCATAAATAGGTCATATGGGACACATGTAGTATACCACACACACACACACACACACACACACACACACACACACACACATACTCCTATATAACAAAAAATGAGAGCTAATGGATAATTGGGGGGGGGGGGAGGGAATAATAACAACAACAACACGGAACACATGCAAGGAAAAAAAAAAAGAGACTGCGAATTAGATGCATGAAACTCAGATATTTAATTGTGGTTTTTCCTGGGCAACCCAACAACAGACTCCTTTGTACAGATGTGTAGGTAGTGTTCAATCCATAGCTTATGATTTGAAGGGAAAAAAATGGATTTTTTTTTCCATTTCTGAACTATTTAATAGATATGAACTCTAGCTTTTACATCAATTATATTGCTATAAAGATATAAATCTCTCTGCCGTGATGTTCCTCTCTCTTTGAAAGGTGGAGGGAAGGAAAATGTAAACGAATGAAGTAAGAAACATCTATTTTTGCAGGTAGGTGTAATTATACTGCATGTCCCTGTAGGATTATTGTATTTGATACAGTTAAGAAATTCTTAAATATGGCTCAAACATTCTCATAAAGATATGCAGGCAAGATGGATTTTGTTGCAAACATGAATACCCATTAATTTAATGGGAATATCTCATTCCCTGCCTAGACATGCAAGATTGCAAACGATGGAAGAAAATAAAAAATAAAATGGCAATGCTAAACACGGGAAAGATCACTATAAAAAATAGAGATGCTACAGGAGAATAGTATGCAGAAGACCAACTCATATTCCATCGGAAGACGAAAAAACGTTTCAGAATGCGTGTGTATGAATGATCTGTAATTACATTGAAGGAATAAGCAACTACATCAATTAGCCCGTTTAGGACGGGCTGATTTACTACAACACCCATTTCCCATAGACACCTGCCCGAGTATACTTGGGACTTGTCTTCGACGGGTTGTTAGATGCAGTACATGAAACACAAGTGGTATTACAAAAAAAAAAAAAAAAATTATATTGGACCTGTTTACACACAACCAAAATTAATGTGTTTTTTTTTTTGTTTTGTTATATTTCTATTTTTGGGGCAATGAGATAATAATAATCATACATACATACAATTTCTACAGCCCCATTTTCCATTCTGAATGAATGCTCAAGGCGCTTTACGCCAAAGCAAAAAGACCGAAAATACACATACCTTAAAAGAAGAAGAATACAAAAAAGAAGACTTGAAAGTCTGTCTTCAAAATGCACTGTCAAACAAATAGGATTTTAAGTTACTCCTGAAAGACATTATGGAGCTTGAGTCTTTCAGCTCACGTGGAAGTGAATTATGGCAAAAGTTGGGCATGCGCATTATGGTGGCAAAAACATTGTGAGATTTGCTGTTGGAAGATGGAAAAAAGCATCTAATTCCTGTGTGTGGACACACACAAAAAATGTTAAAGGCATAATTTACCATTTGTACATGAAACAAAAACCCAGCATTACTGCTTTAAAACAGTTCTAAAATGTGAGTTTGGGATAGAAACAACCAATGTAAAAATTTGAATCAGTATAATCGATGTTAAGTAGCGTTAAATATACAAAATGTGAACAATAGTTATTATAAGAATGTTTCCAGACTAAACCATCTACAGTTATGACTTATTGAGAAAAATACTGTTATCTCCTTATATTTTAGGCTTTACTGCAAAAATCTTATATGGTAGGATGTTTTGTGATGCAACAGATCTACACATATGCATCAAATGTGATATCTTGAACATTTTTTTACATCACTGCTCCCAAAGGTAAACAGGACCTTTAAGTCTAGCAATACACATTACAACAAGCAAAAATCTGTCCAGTTTGATTATTTTTAGAAACTCGTATGATACTGTACAAGTGGATATTTTCACGCAAGTAATTTTTTGCGCACAGCAGAATAAGCTGAATTTCACTTTTTCTTTTTTTTTTAAATTCCACAAAATCAAGATCTAATTAGTGGTAATGCATACGGCATATATTTATCAAGTCTAATTTTTCATGAGTTAAGACTACCATACAATTTCGCGAGTGGTTAAATTTGCGATAATGGAGTACCGCACTGAATGTAGACCTGTATATATGCACATCAACATGCACAGGGCTTGTAATTCCAAAGGATCGTTAGTATGCACTTTCTTTTCTTTTTTGGATTAGCGAACTTTATTCCATTTTCGGATTAACAAACCTTCGGAATTATGAATCTTATTTCATTTTCAGATTAACGGACCCTAAGAATAACAAGCATCACTAACAACAGCCAACGGGCCAACAGCAGTGGTTGACATCAGGGGAGAACCAGAGTGGTGAAATACAAATTGTAAGAAATATGTATTATCCAATATCAGGAGAAAAGTTCGTGGTTCCCCTCAAAACTTCCAAAATTTACTCCATACATAAACTGTGAAACCAGTCACTGAACGTAAGAAAACCACAAAATTAACAGAAAAATTGTGATGTTTAGCAAGAGTTGCACAATGTGCTCTATGATGGGAAAAACTAATGACTTTTCTCCACTGGTGTATTTTTGCATTTCTTTGTCTCAGTATGAACAGAAAAGTTTAAAATAAATGATATTTAATGCTGCAAGACCTCTCTTTACAAATAGACCTACAGTCTAGTGTAGTTTACTCACACCTGTAAGGCTCTTCCATTGTTGTCCAACTCAGAAGGATTGACAGCACTTACTGTCAAAGTGGAAATTTTTGCATGAGTAATTTTTCGTGCTACCTCGCTTGAAATGAAATCCATGTGTTTTTTTATTCTGCTAAATCAGACAGATATTACAAGCAAAAATATTCATCTGATGTATTTTAGTGCTAGTTTCATGTCATGCAAAATGTGTGAAAATTTCCACACTGCAAAAATGTCCACTTTTGCAGAAACTGCTAGGATATTACGGGCATTCTACACCGACTCGAATAAGTGGGAATCATATCTCAAGATTTGCATCACAATCTAGATCTTAAGATTTTTGCCAGTGCAGACCAAAAAAAAAAAAAAAAAAATTCTCACTAAATAGCATGGTCAGCACTACGACCTAAATCCCAAGAAATCTTGCGGTTATTTTGGAATTGTTGTGATTATTTGAGAAATAGCATGATAATTTGCACCCAGGCAAATGTCTGAATTCTGGAGCAAATAATCCCAAGATTCTTTATCCCATTATTCAAAATGTACATCACAACAGTGCACAAACACAAGAGCAAGGCTCATTATTTTGGAAGATTTCAGGCATGCACAGTTTGGTTGACAAATTATCATGATTGGCAACACGCAGGATATTTCTGTCCATTTGAATGGGCACAAAAAATCAAGGTATTTGGATCACAATCAACATCCTACTATCTTGCCTGTGTGAATGACACTATGGTCACCATTTTCTCTTCGACAGTATATCTCTGATAATAATTGTGGTGGTAGCATCAGCAGGATGTGTTAATTCAAAGCTCATTGCAAGTTTGTGGATTTACAACAGAAGCAATGAATTCAATTTTCTCATTCAATTCTAAGCTCTTATATTTAACTGTATTAATTCACTTTATTAGCAAAGCCTCATGTCAGGATTTGTGATGAAAAGCTCCTCCAAAACAAAAACAAAATGACATTATGCACTTAAAGACTAAATTCGGATATTCATAACCTCTGATACAGTTTTCATTTTCACAGCACAGCTTTAAAGGTCCAGTTTACCTTTGGGAGCAGTGATTTCAAAAATGTTCAAGATATCACATTTGATGCATATGTGTAGGTCTGTTGTATCATAAAACATCCTACCATATGAAATATTTGCAATAAAACCTAAAATATAAGGAGATATCAGGGTTTTTCTCAGTAAACCGTAACTGTATACGGTTTAGTCTTGAAACATTTTTATTATAACTATTGTTCACATTTTGTGTATTTAACAACACTTGACATCGATTATACGGATTCAAATTTTGACAGTGGTTGTTTCTATCCCTAACTCACATTTTAGAACTATTTTAAAGCAATAATGCTGTCATCTGCAAATGGTAAATTATGCCTTTAATAATGCTATGATGTTGGATTATACAACATCAATTATCTGCTGGTGAAATATGGTACAAGTTTCATTATTTATTTTTTTTTTCCCAAAAGCCACGCCATGTTATCAACAAGAGAGACAAGCAGGCTTGTAGCGCTGAAAGTGAAGCCATACATCTTGCTAATTATCACATCAGAGCCATCATGAAACTCGGCTCCAAAATTAATCAATCTACTCAATGCATGTTTAAAGCGACTATCAATGAAGCTGTGAAACACACATAAGAAAAATACAAAAACCAAATGAAGCATGGGCCTTCAAGAGCGAACATAATTAGCAATTTGGTGATGATGATAATATATTTTCAGAGAAGCAGCTCAATTTCTGCCGAGGACAAAAACATCATGATGATATGGCAGACACAATTCCCACACCCAACAATATTTGTTGGACGAACCATCTGTGTCAATGAGATGCTTCAGTCTAAACTAAAGTTCTCTGCTTTGTCGTTAATTTTTCCATACTTCTTAAGTGAAGCCATCAGAATGGCAATATAGAATCATTAATGAACCACTGACAGAGGGAACTTCACTTTGGAGGATCCATTATATTTGATAAACAAGTCAAAATGTTGGAAATCCACACAAGAATATGAAACATATGACAAAGGAACCTAAATGATCACTTTGCCATAATCTTTTGGACTGAAAGAGGCAGGTTACCCTAATTGATGATAAAATTAAATACAAATATGACTTGATAAAGGCACACTGAACTGTCATGTAAGGCAGTTTAGAACATTTGAAACAATAATGTGATTTCTTGAGAAGGGTATAATTTAGTCCCTTTTCCTTTAAACCACTTTCTGCAACCTCCCACAGGAGACTGACCTGACAAGAAATCTGTGCTTAGATACCTTCCCTTTCATCTACTTTAGACATTAACCTGTTGAGGACGGTTTGATTTTGTTACAACACACATTTCCCTTAGACACTTGCCCGAGTATACTCGGGACTCGTCCTCAACGGATTAAAAGCTTCTGCAAATATTTCACTGCATTTTGAAACAATCTGGAATGAAAGCCACCACAACAAAACTGTGAATCAACAGTCCCATAGGAATGTTCATCATTACAAAATATACTAGTAAATTCGAAAAAAAAAAAAAATCGCTGTAGATTCTTGAAAATCCCAAACTTATCTGCAGACCGTTGGGTAGCCCATTGTGATATCAAAGCAGTCATAAAAGGTTTCCTTTGAAGCATGCATATCAAAATTATGAGAGCTACAAACATTGAAAGCCATGCAATAAAAATTGGTTTTAAAACAGGCACAACTTGGAAAAACAAAGAGACAGAGAAAATGTACAGAAAATCAGCACAAAGTTCATATTTCACACAAGAGAAATATCTCACCGGTCCAGAGTAAGGAAAGTGCCAACTCTGAAGAATTGACCCATGGTAAATCTAGTGTACATTAATATTGCCAGAAATGATCCTGTAGAACCACATACCATTCACGGCATTAAACTTTCGCAAATTGGAGCCAACAGTATCTTTTGCAGCATGAAATTTTTGCAAATCGCGACAGGCACTCAATGCATTGTGTAGACAAACATTTTCACACACATTTTATCTTTGCAAATTTTAGCTCCTCACAAAATTTTGAAAAGTTTCATGGACGTGAAAATTCCTTGTTTTACAGGATATAGTACAGAGCCTATGCATGCCTAGAAAAATAATTATGATATTGCATGTTTGGTTGTTTTTTTGCTTTGAATAGTTTACGGCACAAACTCACGTTGATGTATGCGAAGCGGAGTCTTCTTTCGAGGAATGCATCTCTAAAACTCCTTGTTATATCTGCTACTGCTTCATATCCCTTTCAAATAGGTACCACAAAATCCTTTTTCAAATCGCTGCTACTCTGTTCCTGAGCCATGCCACCGCGGATCGAAGGAGGAGACACCACGTACTGGAGAGACAAAAGTCGTCCCCGGGCCAGCGGTGGATTCTACTCTTAGCAACGGTGTGGTCACATGATCAGTGTTGCCAGGGACGAGTGACTCACAGGGCCCTCTCCCGATCTCTCTCTGGCGACTAACTTAATTGAAGTTGGAGGGACGGCAAGAGATCGGATTTCAAACCCCTGCTTCTATCCAGCAGGTGTGGCAAAAGATGCGGGGATGGATCTAGTTTTCTCTACCCACTGTTCTTCCTCTTCCTCTTCCTCCTCCCGTTTCTTCAATCAAGCTCCTCATCAGAAGATTGCATTAACGTCAATCACAGGTGGACAATGAAACCACTGAAAAGAAGAGGCTGCTGTTGTGTGATTCTTTGCCCAGCATAAAAGAATACACAACAATACGCAGCAGACGAAGATCACCAATATGATTAGACACCGACGGTCGGCTTCCTCTGTGTGTGTTGCATCACTAGCTGGCAGAAAATGGGCGTCCCGAATGGAGAGCTACCGGTAAGCCCACTGGAGCATGAAATGGTGACTCCAGTGGCAACATGCTGATGTAATTCATTAGCACAATGGTAATGATATTCGAAAAAAAAAATTAATAACATGTAGGTGCAACTGGAAAAATGCTCACAGCCTTCCAAAAAAAAAAAAAAAATGGAAAGGAACAATTTTGTATGATACAACAAAGGTTCAAAGGTGATAAGTCTTGTCTCTCTGCTGATGCTACCTGCCATTTGCCCCCCCCCCCCCACAACAGGATCGCTATTCTTTAACCCTTTGGCATCCAGGAGTTTCTTGCAGAGTCAACCTCCTCTCATTGGAGAAAGCAGAGAATTCCATATTATCACTGAGATCAGGTTGCTGGGTAGAGTGATGCAAGGATGATATGAACCACACAAAAAAATATGCACATTTTAACAGACCACACCCTGATACACAAGCACAAAAATACATACAGACAAACACACACACACACACACACACACACACACACAAACACATACTAACACATGCACATGCACTGGAAGGCTGCCTCGGGCAAGTCAGTGATTTTCGGGAGCTAGGGCGGCTGCGAGAAGTTCAGGGGCCGAAGGATTCTACAAAATGTGATTAAAAGTGTCAAGTTCTCGGTGTGCATCATTTTTAAAATGGTGGTCGTGAAGAACAGCATCTGAAAAATGAAATATCCACTTTCAAAAGCAAGCCCTCAAGGCTTATCAAGAAAAATTCCATCCCTTGTATTAAGTTGTAAACAACTTTCCAGTGTTCTGAAATTTGCTCTGACATAAAATCTCTAAACTAATATAGAGAGTTGGTACCCCCTCAACAACCAGGTTTAGGGGCTTGCAAAAGAGGGTGAAAATTAGGCATGGAGATGCATGAATCTATGACTGCAGAGAGAACAATGCTAATTCAGCCATAATTGAAAAAAAGCTTGCAGGAGTACTCCCACAAAATCAAATTACAGAGTTTTTCCCAATTTGTAGAAATAAAGAGGCATTCATGCAATGTTCAGATGTAATAGAATTATAACAGACTGTGTGCCTTCATTAATTTTCTGTTGGTCCCGTAGGGAAGAATTAATTGTTTTTCAATCTTGGCTCTGAATATTCTATTATTCCCCTTTATCCAAAGCTTGTCCACGTTTAAAAGATCTAATGATACAAGAAGAAGAAGATGATGATGATGAAGAAGAAGAAGAAGAAAGAATCAGCCAAATGGCATGATTTAATTGCTCAAGGGTTTCTTGAGCGTGACATCGACACTCAATGAAGTAAACATAATCTATATAGGCCCTATTATATTCTCAAGTAGTATACACCTGTACAGGTAAGTTGAATACTGTGTACATCGTATCTTCAGCGAGTCTAAATTTTCACGAATCAGGACTTCCCAACAATTTCGCGAGTTGTTAAATTCGCAATCGTGGAGTACTGTACTGATCGGAGAAATGTATATGTGTGCGTCACATTCTTATCGGGATCAGAGTCATTATGTTCGCGTGTCTTTAATTTCATGAATAGCACCTGACTGACGAAATTCGCAAAAATAAAAACCTCAGAAATATTCAGCATATACAGTAATCACAGCCTGATGGGGAGAGCTGCCTCTATGAGAAAGCATGTTGTGATATTACATGGTGCAGTACTACTATAAAAGTAAAAACTTTTTTTTTTGGGCAATCAATTTCCCCCCTTTCAGCCAATTTCAGTGAAAGTGTAAAAATGGTTTGTAATATACAGGATAAGGGTACATGTGCACATACTTTAATATCTTTATGAAACATTTTTGTGTTTTTACAGTCATACGAGGACAGAGGATTGTAACCTTTGCAAAAATTTTGAAAATAATCTACATTTATTATACATTTAGTAGCAGATTAAAGCTGGTGTCATCACTCTCCATGAGAACAAAGGAATATCATAAAATGATTTGGAAAATTTAACAAATGATATCTATTTCTTTTCTTATTTGGAAATTTTTACACAGCTTGTACAATACCACACCCATGCTGTTTTTAATTAAAGCTTTTTTATTGTTCGAATCTCTATTTCCTAGAATTGCAGTAACACATTTATACTGCAGACATACAATATTTATAGAATGAGATTTACTCAATATTCTGTAGATGGCAGGTCTTGTATTTCCTATCCATCACAGTCGAATTTAAAATCTGATCCAATTTCACAACCAACATAATATCATGTTTAACCTCATATCATATAATATGCCACATTCTTGAAAGTATGTATACATCAAGTTGATAATTCTGAATCATTACTTTTTATACTGGTAGCATAGATATATCAAGTATCGTAATTAATATAACATGGAAGGGATGGTGAAACAATGTTTGCCAAGAAAAAATGTTCTTCCTCACGTATCCTCACTTCATATCATCTTTTTTGTTCATGTGAAACAAGCCACATCGTAGATGATGTCTGTGAAGGAATCTACAGTACTTCTGAGTCCACCCATGACAGATGTGCCATGATAAACATCCAAAGAAAAGACCACATGTGACACTACGCTCCGCGAGCCTGGAGGAAACTATGATCCTCACTTTGCCATTTGAAAAGAAAATGCCTGCCTTGATAATAACATGACTATCTAGGTCAGAACCTCTTCGAGCGGCTTATACAGCCCGCCTACTCACACGAAGCACGACCCTATTCCCGCCCACTATGTGTTCTATCGCACCAAAACGATGGATTCCCTACGATCAATTCTTGTGCTTTCACAAGGTTGCGAGGAACAAGAGCCAGATAGAAAATGGCTGGATCTTGTCCATTTGGTGCGTTCTCTTCGTCATTTCACATGCCATCTGTCGAGAACAAGACAGTCATACTTTTATACTCTACTGACTGCAATAACAACCTTGTGCTTCTAAAGCCGATGAAGCACTCCTGCATATCCTATGTTTCCCAGTCTTCTTCCGTGAATCCCCCTGGCTGAATTGAATTAGCCATCACTGGTTGGCTTCGTTAGGACCCATTTATTTGTCTTCCACAGAATTCAATGGTGGTTTAATGAAATATTTTCATCTAGTGGAGATGTGGATGCTTTAATTGGCGATGAATTCAATTCAATCCTCACATAAGTTGAAAAATGAGCGTACACTGTACTTGCTCTCTGGGGAGCATTTATACACTGCAAACCAGAAAGTTTTACACACTGAAACTTTCATTAATTCTGTGAAGAGCTAAGATTCGAGAGAGAAAAATGCATGCGAAAGTTTTTTTTTTTTAAACACAGTGCATGATCAGCTAGCATGCTTGTAATTCTTCCCTAGTCAGCAATTCATGAAAGTTTCATGCTGTGGAAAAAGGTCATCGGCTCCAATTCACGAAAGTTTCATGATGCAAATGTTTCGTTTCTGGTTTTACAGTAGATGACTGTTCCAGATCTGTAAGAAAGCTATGGCAAAGCACATTACACAAGGGGAGGCTTTGCTGAGACAAATCACCTCATGGCACATTCATTAACATAAATGTTAATTTCAGTGACATCCCCATCCCCATTTTATAGCTCATCACTAGTCCCATAAATGCATATATGTGTGTACACATTCCAGCAACAATTTGTTGTGCGCATGGCAGATTGTCGTTAACGCGCTTCCCTGTGCATGGCAGATTGTCGCTAGGCTGTAGGAGCGCATGGAGGAATGACGAATTGCTTTCTTTATGCATCAAACCTTTTTACCATCTCAGCAATGAGATGGTCTTGTTGGCAATAAAGCTTCTAATCTTTTCAAGTATTCATTGTGCTAATTATGTTTTACATAGTCTCATACTGTAAAGAAACAAAGAAACTTTTGCTGATAATCCTTTTCTTTGTAACTAGGACGAAGGACACCATTGTCTATTTGATTTGGCTCACTGCAACTCGGGATACTGTCATACCCATGGTTACCGCATTAATGTGCAGTACCATCTGCTATTCGGAATAAGTTGTACAGCTACACGCTGCTATCATCTCATTTTTAGCAATGAGTGATAATGATCCTAATTATTATCATTTTTTTTTAATTTGGATAATAATTCAGAAAGAGATAACTTTCAACCACAAACTCAACCCAACTGAAGATTCCTTACTATTGTCTCACACCCTCGCTCGCGCACACATTCGCATGCCGAGATGCTGAGTCATGAAAATCTCACTCATAAAATTTTTTTGAACTTGGCATCCCTGTACTTGATGTATCAGCACGAGTTCACCTATCAATAGTAGTAAGATGTGGACCAGTAACACAAACAAATCTCACATAACAGACTAAACTTACTTTCACCTATTTTGTTGTTGTTGTTGTAACCCAGGGTCTAGCACTAAGATTTAAAAAAATCAACAAAATAGCAAATTTTACTTGCTGTCCCAGGTGCTAAACATTGCATTAATTATCAATTGAGACTGGGGTCATATGTCAGCTCATATTTATTGGCACTCAATAATTTTATTTCTTTTTTAATTTTTTTTAATGGCACAATAGCATGGTGGAAGTGCCTACTGTTGCACTCAAAATCGATAAGAAGTGAGACAAGACAACAACAACAAAAAATGTCACCAGCCAAACTGCTGAACAGGTATGATCTATCATGGACTGCACACAGCATAGGATTTCTTCCACAAATTTGGCGCGGAATCTCTTGTGTATGCAATCAACGGATGTTTGTATATATCAAGGCATCCGTGGTGGCCACAAAGCTGTCTTGGCTATCCCCAAAGTATAAGATTCTCTGATTTATGACACCGCCCACTTCTTTCTCTCGACTCATGTGCAGTCCAAATCAACCATACACAAAAAAGAAAGAGAGAAAAAAAAAGGTGGGCGATAAAGTTGTAAGAGAGCTAAACTTGAAGGAGCACATGCAGACAGAGATCGGAAATAAACTGTAGATAAGTTATATTGATGGTTCACTGTATTCCTGGAAACCTTGGCAGCAAATCGTAAAAGTGTTGCCATTCTTTCTCATATTGCCACCCCTAAAGAAAATCACTAGTTTGTTTGTTTGTTTTCAAACTTGAGGATTACACTGATATAATCTCTTGTTCTTCCATTGTGATTACAGTGTGGAAAAACCTGATTTTTGTTCAATATTCAAGACATTCATCACCTACATTTTCATGGATATATGTAGAATGGTCGAGATATCAATGTTTGTCCTGGAAATTATTCAAGAATCATTGCTCCCATCTTGTTTTACATTTTGCTGTTGTACCGATACAATAATTCCTAGAATTAGCATACTACTTATCACAAAGATACAGCCCTACATACACAAGTTTTAGCGTTTAACACATTAAGTCAGCTCAAAACACCTAAAAGCAACACACTTAATGAAACCAAATTTTTAATATCAAAGCATCCTTACACATTATTCTTTATTCAAGTGTACATTTGGGGCAGTCTGTGATGCTTTTTTTCTAATCCTCAGCTAACATCCTTCATTTAACAAGCAACCAGCAAAGCATTCGCTGAGCTATTTTCCTGGCATTCAGTTTGCTTTCGCCAAAAAAACATAGCCACAAGGTAAGTTTACAAAGAGCCACTCATGTGAGAGAATGTGGTAGTCCCACATGTAGGCTCCTGTGATGTAATAAAGGTTACTAGGACGGCATGACCCTATTCACTGGCATTCACAGTGTCCCAGGACATCTGCAATGATTGGCAATGAAAGCATGTCTGACCGTGTGTAAGATCATTTTAAACGAAGCACACAAAGGCTTGAGGGAGATGCGGATTACAGTTAGGTTGATTGTTAAATCTTTACTAGAATACAAATTATCAGCTTTAAAGGTTTAAAGCAGTCATCAGACAGGTATTCATCCAGTTTTCAAGAATTTTTCACAAACTATTTGCCTTCGCGTCCGCTGTACCCAAGTTGGATGCACTATGCGCACATATCTGATCACATCTTGATGAGATATGAACAGATGATGGAACAAGTTTGACACACAAGGCAATACTGACAAAATCTGCAGACTTACTGAAAGACTAATGTCCATACTTTGGTGGTCTTGGCTCTTTTCAAGTAGCCTACTTTCAAGGATCTACAGTGGTTTTCCAGCATATGATTCTGGGTACCAACTGCAAAAGTCTTGAAGACAGACTAATTTCACTTCCACCAGTCAGTAAATCTGAAGGGCTGGTATTTCAGATAAGATAGTCTTTGTCAAGATTGAAAGTAGCATTCTTTAAACAAAATGATAAGTGGACTGCTGAAGAAAAAAAAAAGGCCACAGTCTGGAAGCAAGGAAAGGATTTTGAATTTGCCTTACCTTAGAAAGTGGCACAGCTTATTAAGAATTTTTGGGGTGCTATTAACTCAGAGCCAAACCAAGATTAAATTCATCGGTGTTCAAATTCTCTTTGAATTCTTTTTTTTTTTTCAATTTTAGAGAGAGAGAGGTTGGCATCTTAAATGTCTAGTTGAAAGTAATATTGACCTTCAGAATTAAATTCACAAGGACTACAAAAAAAAGTCATGGCAGTTCTCACAAACATGCAAGTTGCTTTGAATCGAAATGTTGAAATGACATTATTATATCACTGAACGATTAAATTAATTTGTGACAACAGTGCTGGGTGCATTAATTTGGATGCAGGTAGTTCAAACAATATAGTTTCACTTTGATATCTAAAGAGAAATTCCATCCTGATGCTATGTTGCTTTGTATGAAAACAGACAAATCAGAGAGGTAGATCAGTGAAAGTTCTTTTGGGAAAAAAGGCACATACACACACACAAAAAAAGTTAAGAGTTTTAACAGTTTAGATGGCAAGACAAATTGGCAACTCCGTGTGAGCGTTCTCCACTGGGTTTGTACACTTAGGTTCGCAAATTTTCTTCCCTCCCCCCCCCCAATTTTTTCTTCAGACTTGTTCTTGGTTTTTAATTAAAATGATACATTTTTGTGCGTGTTTGTGCCCTCCATGGCAAGTTTTGCCTTAGCCCAAAATATTTGAGAAAAATGAACAATTTCTTAATTTTGTATTACAAAACAAATGGAAAGCAGCTCAACACTTAGATCACATAAAGTTGTAAATTTGTCTGAACTCTCTAAAATTTTACAATTCATAACTTTTATTCTGTGTCCAAATGTTTCCCCCCTGATTTTTCAGTGATCTACTTCTCTAATTTTTCTGTTTTCATACAAAGCAACATGATATTAGAGTGAAATATCCCCTTTAAGTAGGAAAAACAGTCACATGACCTTGCGGTTGTTTGTGCAGGATTCCGAATTTGTCTTGCACAAAAGGGAGCAAAAGTGTAATTTTTCATAATCTTTTTTTTTTTAATTTCTGGTTGTGCTGCATGTTGCAGAATCAATTTCCTTTGATGCAGGGGATTATGGAATGATTAACATCCTTGATATCTTATGAGCAGACAATCTGTGTCATGGAATGAGCAGACTATGTTGGCCCACACATTCTTGGGAAGGTTATTAACACCAACGCATGAGAAGGGTTGCCGAGGCTTGCTACAATCCGCAATAAAATCAACGAGATCATACAGGAACCATATCTGCATCACAACCTTGTGATGCCTTCGAAACGACTTCATTATTTCACTTCAAAATATGCAGATAATTTAGGTTTTTCTTGTTGGTTACCTGAAAAATAACAACTGGTAAAATATGTAACTTTTTTTTTCATAGTTGTAATGGATCCCTTGGACATTCTTATTATTTTCTGATATTAAGTTTACTAATCACATGTTTATCAAATGCTCTTTTACAGTAATTTTCCAATGTCCATCATGACTTTCAAATGATAAAAATATGGCTTGACTGAATTATCTGCTCAAATGATCAATGACAAGTTATGGTAATTGATTACATGAAATTGATTTTGCCATCAATAGATATTATTCCACAGATTCCTTATTCCAAAACACATAAATTCCAGCACCTAGATGTTTGTTAATTCAAAAAGCAAAAAGGATTCATTAATATGAATATTTGTGACATTATTCCAAAGATTTATCACTCTGAAGGTTCATAATTCTGAAAATAAAATACGGTATGTTATTCCAAAGATTTATTAATTCCAAAATCATGGTTTGCTGATACGGAAATGAAAATAGGTTTGTCATTCTGAAGATTCCTTAATCTCAACATGCAAAGGAGACGCATACTAACAAACCTTATTTCTTTTCTTTTCTTTTGATTAACAAGCCTTTGGAATAAGAAACCTTGTTTTGTTTTTACATCAACAAACCTTTGGAATAACAAACGTTTTGTTGATTTTTGTAATAAAAAACCTTCAGGGTAACAAATTGTAAACGGGTGGAGTTATACGGAATTGAATATTTCCTCTCTGGTAAGTCTAATTTGCTAGAAATCCTATGGAAATCTGATAGCAATCCAGAGCTCCAGAGCAATTTCCTACAGCTAGTGTTGATCACTTACTTATCGCTGGAAGTTTGACTCAGTATTAAACTGCAAATATAGAAGGCAAAGGAAGTGGTGTGGGGGGTGGGGGTACAGGGGAGGGAAGAAATGAAAATCTTCTCAAGCAGTATCATGTGAACGAAGAATGACAATGTATCCAAAGTAATTTCCTGGGAAATAAGGTGTCAGTAGTGAAGTCCTCCTCAGGGAAAATGATCATAATTAGATTAAGTATTTCTTTTCCCTCTGTAGGGAAAGGAATTTCTAGCAAAATATTAGTTCATTTCCTATAGCCATCGGGACTTACATTTTATTGAAGAAGTATAGAGCAAAATTACAAACAGACCTATTCTCTCTCTCTCTCTTTCTCACTACATGTGTTTGTGTGTGTGTATGTATATATATATATATATTTTTTTTTTTTTTTTTTTGTTCTTCTTTTCTTTTCTTTTCCGTTGGTAATTTCTATTTGACACAGGCAATTTGAATTTTTTCCTTATTGCACTGATTCATGTCAAAAGTTGTTTGATATTCTCATGACTCTAAGATACCCCTGTGTATCATGTGCCAAAGCAGTAAAAAACAATCAGAGAGGACTACAATGTACTTCATGTTCTGCCTGGATGCACATTACTTGTGCGGGAATAAATAAGGAACAATATGATGACATTCATTACTCATTTATCAATTGGAGATGCACAAAATGCATTTTCCAGTATTTACCTTTTCATTCGTCCTCATTTAGTGAACCCACGAAGGAATGTATGGATTGGAGTGGATTAGTTGATCAAAAAACGCCGATGAAAAAATCCACAGGCAATCTTGTGAATTCTCCCAATATAGATCGTAATGATTATCAAGTAGAACATGAAATAGATAAGATTTTTAATCCCATCCCAACTAAATATTTTTTGACTTCTGAACTGAATGATGCCATACAAAATTGCTCAGTGACAAAAAACTTCAGCATGATTCATTTCAATGCAAGGAGCATGTGCCAAAATTTTGAAAGAATACATACTTACCTTTCATGCATTGAATTTAATTTTTCAGTGATAGCTATAACTGAAACGTGGATAAACTCAGCTATATATGTTCCTTTTGCACTTGACGGTTACAAATTTATCCATGTTGACCGACCAACTGGTCGTGGGGGTGGAGTTGGCCTCTTCATCCGAGAAGAGCTAAGCTTTACAAATTATGAGTCTAAGGAGCAATGTGAAGGAGTTGATCAGTTATTCATTGAAATTAATTGTAAATCATTTCGAAATATCATAGTCGGAGTGATATATCGCCAACCAAAATATTCCATTTCTACATTCACTCCTTTCTTTGAAAAACTGATCAGTGAATTCAATATAAAACAAAATTTTGTATATTTGATGGGAGATTATAACATCGATTTGACTAAAAAAGACATAAGTCCATCAATACTGGAGTTTATAAATGTAACTGCTTCTTCCGGATTTCACCCCTTGGTAGATAGACCAACTCGCGTCAGCGCAACGTCAGCCACAACTATCGACAATATATTCACAAATGATAACACCATCTCCACTCTGTCTGGCATCCTGATGACGGATATTTCTGATCACCTACCAATATTTCATATATCATTACATCCAGAGGAGAGACGTAACAGTAAGAAGCCAAAAATATTCAGGAAGATTACTAAAGAAAATCTCGTTACCTTTTGTGCTGACCTAGCAGACACGGATTGGTCAAGAGTGTACGAACAAACTGACCCCGAGGGGGCGTATAATGTGTTTTACGAAATATTCATTAATCTGTATGATGTGCATTTACCTAAGAGAGAAATCAAGAGTAAGAAAAAATATGAAATCAGAAAACCGTGGGTTACAAGTGAACTTTTAAAACTTATCAAAAATAAAAATAAATGTTATAAGAAATATATTAACTCTCCCCTTGAATCAAATTATGAAAAGTATAAGAAAATTCGTAATAAAGTTACTCTTTGCTTACGCAGAGCAAAGAAGGGTTTTTATTCGAAAAAGTTTGATTTAATCAAAAACAATTCAAAAGAGACATGGAAATTCATTAATACAATTTTAGGGAAAGAAAAGATTATTACTAATAAAGAACAAACTTTTTCGCACAATGGAACTGATATTCATGATACCGCTGATATTGCTGAACATTTTAATGAATATTTCGTTAATATTGGATCAAACATATCCGCTACTAATGTGGCGCATAATAAAGATTTTTCTATTTATATGAATAAACCTGTTTTTAATACTTTGTTTTTTAAACCAGCCACAGTAGATGAAATCTTAGATATTGGAAAGGCATTAAAGTCTGGGAAAAGCAGTGGTTATGATGATATTGATCCAACTGTGGTTAAATATGTTTTACCTTATATTGTTGAACTTTTTTTGCATGTTTGTAATCTTTCGTTAAGTACTGGTATCGTACCATCCAAAATGAAAGTTTCAAAAGTTATTCCAGTTTTTAAAAAAGATGATCCCAGAATATTCACAAATTACCGTCCAATATCTATTTTGCCTTGTTTTTCAAAAATATTAGAAAAAATAGCTTTTACTCGTTTTTATGATTTCTTGCTTCAGTATGATTTATTATACGATAGTCAGTATGGATTCCGGCAAAATCTGTCTACAGACATGGCAGTTATAGAAATACAAGACAGAATAATTCAAGAAATGAATGATGGTAAAGAAGTTTTGGCAATATTCATGGATCTTTCTAAAGCATTTGATTGTCTTTCTCATGAAATTTTACTTCAAAAATTGCAATATTATGGTGTTCGTGGTGTCTGTCTTAAGTGGTTTAGATCTTATTTATGTGGGCGGAAGCAATTCACTGTTTACGATTCTTTTCATTCGTCTTTTAGAAATATCAATACGGGTGTGCCTCAGGGATCCATTCTTGGACCTTTACTGTTTTTGATTTATGTAAACGATATTGTCAATTCTTGCCATGAATCTCATTTTATTTTATATGCAGACGACACCTCACTTCTTGCCTCTCATAATGATATCAATGTGTTGATTGAACTTTTAAACAAAAATCTTTATCAAGTACAAAATTGGTTTAAGTGCAATATGCTCACTTTGAATATAAGTAAAACACAATGTGTACTTTTTAAACGCGGAGGTGTGCAGTATAATACTGATGACATGATTTTAAAAATTGGTGATATACGTTTGAAATTTTATGAATCTGTAAATTTTTTAGGTGTTGTATTAAACAGTAAGTTGAGTTGGAGCGATCATATTGACTTTGTCTGTACAAAAATTTCTCGTTTTATTGGAATTTTGAATCGACTGAAATACGATTTGCCAAGTTACATTTTGTTTGCTCTTTATAATGCTTATATTTTATCTGTTTTATCTTATTGCAATTCTATTTGGGGAAACACGTATTATTGCCATACTCAAAGACTTTTTATACTACAAAAGAAAGCAATTCGAATTTGTACAAAGTCAGATTATAGAGCTTCAACATCTAAACTTTTTAAATCATTACACACTCTTAAATTGCAAGATTTGAATAAAATGCAAATATGTTCCTTTATGCAACGTTTCCATGCTAAAACTCTTTCACCTTATTTACAAAATATGTTTTCTGTGAACTCTGATGTACATAATTACAATACAAGATCGTCAAATCATTTTCATCGATGGCGTTTTTTAACCGATAAATCTAAATATTCGTTACGTCATACTGGTCCCGTTTTATGGAATACGTTAGAACTGAGCAAATTCAATACACAGTTTAATAATATGTTCAAAAGGCAGTACAAGAAGTTATTGATTAGTAAGTATTGATTGGATTATTATGTATGGATGTATTGGTCTTTCTTCTATTTGTATTATGGTGTTTAATGTTTTTCTCTTTTTTATTATGATTAATTTAATTTTTTTTAAAGTAATTTTCAAATGATTATAACGCGGGGTATGTGCAACATAACAAGCCTATTCTGGCTTTCTACGCGCATACCATTTTCCGGTCAACCAAACACATAATGTTAATGGGTTTCTGTTCTCTGTGTACCTGTGATATCTGTTTTCCCGATGTGTTTTTTTTTTTTATTCTTTTGTCTTTATCATAATCTCGCTTTGTTTTGTTGTCGTTCCCATTGTTTTTAAACTCACTTTCTGTACAATTTGCTCATATTCACATATACTTTGTATATTATATATTGAATCGGAAATAAAGATTGAATTGAATTGAAAAAAAAAATATATATATATATATATATATATATATATAAATATATATATGCGTGTGTGTGTATACATATGAAGAGTTCAATGGAAAAACAGATAAATGTCATTTTCAAAGTTTTGAAAGTAAGGTCATCATCAAATAGAGAAATTGTTTCAATGATAGTGCACTCATTTCATAACATCAAATATTTGTGAACATATTTTTAAAATTATCACATGTATTTCATCACTGTCTTCTTTTTTTTCTTAGCAGCTTCAATATCAAATATCTCAAGCTGATAGAAATGGATATATTGGTTTTGCATTCAAAATGGGAGGGGTAGGGGGTTGTGATGGGAGGTTGTAATTCTACATGCTAACACTGGCATGCATACTTATCAAAATGTAACCTGAATACTAAAGTCTCCATGGCTAAAACATTCACTCATCTTACAAGAACAAAAACACGGACAGACAGCTAAATGCAATTATATTAATGATAAAAACCCTGAAATAATCTAATCGAAGTTATTCCTAATGTAAGTTATGATGTCACTTGTTACCAATCTATTCAGATTTGGTACTAGCACATGATAAATCAATGCAGCTGAGAAAGTCTGCACTTTCTGCTCTCTACAAGATACAATGGCAGAGAACCTCACACTTGAAAGTAAAACATGGAAATAATGGCATCTGCAGCAAGTCCATGTTTCACAGAATTTCTTTCCAGACCTCATAATATGAACAAAATGACATTTATGACTTGTCCACAGGTTTGACCCGTTTGTGAGTCTATTTTCATCACATAAAACATGTGATGCATTGCCATGAATCTGATTAGAATCACAAAGTAGAATCAAAGTTGTGCTATCATTCTTCTGCTTTGTAGTCTGATGGATGGATGGCAGCTCAAAATCGGATAGCAATTTCATTTCTCGATGTGTTAGGTGTATGATACATGGATGACACCTTTAATTAGATGGCGATTTCATTCCTCATACTTGACAGTATGATACATGGATCATCCCCTGAGAACAACCTACAATCCCATTTCTAAATTGATGGAAGAGTGTAAATGGACAAGAAATGAAATACTATTAAAGAAATAGAAGAGGGAAAAAAAATATAGACCCGATCTTCCATCATACTCTTCTCTCACACAAGGAGGAGGGGCCGGAAGCTGGGTTGGATACGGCTGGTTAAGTAATTCGCGACAAATCCAACATGGGCACAGCCGTTCCCCCTGGGCTCAAACTACTTGATTGGGTCTGTGGTTCATTTCCTTCGGAAGTCATTTCAAGTCAACCATGATCACTGTCTCCCAAGAAGACGAAGGGGGCTGATTTTTGGTCGATAATGTCTCTCCTGGATGGAGGGATGCACTCATTTCTCATGGCTCACTGAAGCTCTCTTGAAAACTGCCATCGAGCCTTTAGTGGCATTCACACTGATGCATATTAATAGCCGCATACAAATCTCAATATTTGCATCATGATCCATAATTTAGAGACCTGCAATCTCCATTTCATAAAAGTCTTCAGAGAGACTTTTTGCTCATAAGACACACTAACGAAAGACTCGGATTTTACTTCTCTTTGAAAGTCTCTCATAACTATGTATGAGCGACTTAATTTGGCCATTCTGAGATTTCTGTCAAGACTTTTATGTGATGACTTCATGGAACGAACCGGACCATAGGGCACTGTTTCATGAAAGTTGTTAGCCCTGACAAGTCAAGTTGTCAGTTTCTGATAATTACCATAGTAACAGTCAGTGACCAGGGCTTCATCAGCCAGTCAAAACCACAGATTTGCCTGAAATTGTCAGATATTGATGACTTGTCAGGGCAGACAACTTTCATGAAACGGTGCAAAGGTAGCGTCAGATGGGTGGTGCGAATGAATCAATCTTCTTTCGCCGCCCACCGGGGTACATTCAAAAATCGCACATAGCGCCCAGCGAATATATGTGCATCTAAGCACACGCTCATTGATAACTGTCGACTCCAGACGAGATTCTTCAGCTTTGTACTTTATACCTCCAGATCAGTGATAAAGCTGGATACCCATTTTGTTCCTGGGGATTCTTGAATATATCTGGGCAGAGCAAGCCTTCCCACTCTACAGATTCAGGCCCATGCCATGAGATCTTTTAAGTGTGGACATAAAAGTCTCATTAAACAGCATGCATGATCAGCATTAAATCTTGTGATTATTTTGGAATTATCATGATTTTTCAAGAAGCCAAGCGATAATTTGCACAGCATATATGCATATAGGCGTAACCCTAACCCAAAGCCCAACCCTAACCCTAGCATATTATACAATATGTACACTACACCTACCCAACCACCCATCCCTACCATGTTTTTCTTCTTACCCTCTCTTTCCCTCTCTCCCTCACACATACATACACACACACACACACACACACATACACACACACATACACTGTCTCTATTTCTCTTTCTCTTTCTCATACTCAAACAGCTACAGACATACAGCTGTAGGAAAAATAAAGCCTTTGACCTATTGCCACTTTCTATTTACACCAAATCTGATGACAAATAACTCCCCTCTTGGGAACACCCTTATGATACTTGTCCTAGACTCTCCCTTTCTCAAATTTCTCTATTTTTCTTGCAGGTTTCTTTGCCCAAAGATGCCTAGGTTTTACTGATCAAACCTCCTGCAGGTTTTAGAAAATAAGGTAGAAGCCTCGACACACACACAAAAAAAAATGTTGTCATGGCAACATCTATCTCTTGGTTATGTATTTTTTTTTTTTACATTGGATAAATTCTTTCATTGAGAAGTGAATATCATAGCACAAATATATTTATACATAATTATTTCAAGCTATAAAACAACTATATCTTTTCATTTTAAAGTGTGTAGCATCTTCAAGTTCTTTATTAAGATACAAATCATATTTACATTCAGTTTTGCTTTTGCCATCTGTCACAAGAGCTGGCTATTTGACTAACAGGATGATATCTTGGGGACCATAGTTCACTCAGTAGCCACATTCACGCACACAAAATTGTGGGATTACAATCACTATCCAAATTTCAAGATATTTTGCACCAGCTCATATGGACAGAAATATCCAGCAAATAACCAATCGTGCTAATTTGTTGATCAAACTGTACATGCCTGTAATCTAATGAAATGGTGACCCTTGCCCTAGTGTTTGTGCACTGTTCAATCATGCATATTTTCAATAACAGGACAAAAAAAAAAATCACAAGATTCTTTGCCACAGCCCTCATAATTCCAAATAATCCTTAGATTTCTTGGGATTTGAATCGTGATGCTGATCATGCGATGGGATTTCTATGTCCACACCAGCAAAAATCTGGAGATTAGCCTCACAATCATGCAAATCTTGAGATTTGTATCCCACTTATTTGCATCAGAGTGAATCCCACTGGTGTCAGTGTTCTAAACACCAATGAGAAGCCATTTTACCCACATCCTCCTGGTCATCACCTATCCTGATCCACACAGGGAGGATCGCATCCCATTCTCATCTCTTAGGCACCACTGCTCAGTGGGCTCTCATGTAGAAATCTTTTATGGTCAGTGTGTAGAAAGGGTGATCGATTCCCCCCCCCCCCCCCATCTCCATCTTATCCCCATATCCCGCATCGAGTATCATTCACTGCTTTTCAGTTCAGTTCAGTTTGAAAATGCCCAAGAATATTCCAGAGAAGGAATTAAGGAAGGACGAGGATAGAAGCCACAGAATTAGGAAATCACTTCGCAGATAATCTTGACAGAGATTTAGGGTTTGGGGAGAGCTGGCCTTGAGGTATCTCAGACTAGAAGAACAAAAATCCTCGCATGTGATCAGGTTACTGGCATACAGTTCTAAGTGTTTTAAATTACAGGGTGTTCAGACAATATCAAAATCTTCTTACCAACAATGAAAAAAAAAAGCCTTTTACTTAGAAAAAAAACTGTGACAAAAAACTCCATGGCTTATTACTAGTAATTAACCCGTTAAGGGTGAGTCCCGAGTATACTTGGGCAGGTGTCTATGGGAAATGCGTGTTGTAGCAAAATCAGTCCGTCCTCATCAGGTTGAAACGCACGACTCTTGATAAGTTCACATGCAAGAGTATAATGTATGCACCATGGTGAAAGCAAATACAGGGTTAAGTGAGGCTCCATCTCATCTATTAGTTCAAAGGCCACATTACTCAAATACGAAACATGAATGCTGCAAATTTACCTATGCTTGGACAACACTTCCAGATAATAGGATAGGGCCAACATGAATGTAACAAAGCATGTTTGGGAGGAATGAAATTGAAGATAGTTTGTTAATGTACTAATGTTACTTAACTGGTGTGAAACTTGTTTCCATGTACATCTAAAGATTAGGGGTTTTTTTTTTGTTAGTCTGAAACCCTTCATTGACATAGAAACTTATGGGGAAAAAATGAGTGGATCAAGGGTACAGGGTAAAACAAGAACACAAAAGCCTCGTTGAAGCTAGTATCTTCCATTACAAACCCCACCATTAGCATATTCAGCTCAAGATCCTTCTACTTTTTTTTTGGTGAGGATGTGGTTATATCAGTAGAAAGAGTAAAAAGTCACATTCACACAACATTCTTAAACTTAAAAATTAGCTTGAAGTTTCAGTCTTTGATAATTAGCTCAAAGTTTAGCCCCATGCAGCTGCACTGGAAAGTAAGCAATCTTGAATGTCTTGGAGTTTACGCTTTATCCACAGGCTGCAGGGGGTCCCTTTCAGTTTCATGTCATGTGGACACGATAATCAATGAACTAAAAAATTAATGTGACCTCTCTGTGAACCCTATTCCCCATTAGCTTCCGGGTCAACCTCCAGTGCTTGTTGTACCCTACTGTATCATCACACTTTATCAGGTTGTTTGTGTACAAGATAACAAGAGAACGGGTGAACGGATTTGCATGAAATGTTCAGGGAATGTTTGGATAATGACAGGAAAGAATCGATTAGATTTTGGTGATGATCGGTTGACCCTTGCAAATTCTGTGTGACCTTGAAGTTTTGACCCCATGGTATAGTAACCACTCCGTACATTTCCCGTTTCTTACTTTGCAATTTTCCGCTACCATACGTAAACATAACTCCCAAACGATCTGACTTCGCTGCTCAAATGTTCGTGAGAATTCCGAAATTTACGTTTATTTGAGGGAGTATGTCCTTCCGGATTTATGAAAGTTCGCTCTCCGTCATCACAAACTGGCCTGTATTTGGTGATTTTTCATATCAACATTGATTCTTTTTTTTGTTGGAGGAGCATTCATCAATCATGGAAACATTTTGCTCGGTCCCAGTCACACTACACGATATGCGAGCTCAATGTCAATGCGTGTTCAAGGCCGCTGAAAATGCATCGCGCTCTACCCTGTTGGCGCAAAATTGCATCAGGGACGTTACAGCGCTCGTTGGTGACCGAATACTGGTGCAGTGGACATTTGCATTGAACCCTTGCATTGAATAATTGCCATTGGGGTAATTGCCCAGGGGGTTCGTAAATTTTGTTTTTCTTTTGCGCTTTTGTGGATACCATCAAAGATCGTACACTCATACGACCTTTGATACCATCATACTCTCGGCTTGCTATAAGCAAAACATCCCACAAGAAAACGGCGTATTTCTCGATTTTTAGCGCTTTTTTGGCGACACGTAGACCCTACTCTTAAAACTGGACTTAATTCATGCGTGCTTGGAAAAGTTCCGATTCTGCACTTTTGACAGTGGACTTTGGGTTTTTCGATGGATTTTTGGAGGAGACTAAAGGACTTTCCTGTTGTGAATGAGTGTTCCAGTATGTGAAATGATGTGATTTGCATGTGATGTGACTTTAGAACTATTTTAAAGATTGTACACTGAAGTGTACGATCTTTGGTAGAACTCACTGGCTGGTGATAAGTGATATTGGTAAGTGACCGAATTCTGGTAGGTGACCGAATGCACAGTATGTTTACCCCAACTCTGTAGCGCCGCTGAGGTGTGGGTCTGCCGCCTTTGACGGCCCCTCTAGTTAAATATGAGTTCAGCGTTTCATCATCATGAAGTCATGAAAGATTGGCTTCGGCACACGAAACTGCTTCTATACTGCTTCAGAAAGCAAATACTGAATATGCCACATGCCTGTGAAATAATTTCAGGAGAGCTATTAAATCCTCTCCAAAGTGAGTTATTCATTAATCTCCTTTCTATCTTTCATACATACCCTTTAACAACATAGGTATAAGAAGGACATTTAATGCTCTCATACTTGGATATTCTTTTCACTTTTGATCGACTTTCAAGCATTGTATGACCCAGTGAACCATGACTTTCAAAACATAAAGCTTTGTTAACATTCCATATAGGGATGAGCTTTAGATTTGCGTCGCGGACGTTTCAGACAACGCTTGAGCAGGACGTTCTCCTCTTCCCTGCGTCGTGTTGAAAAGCAGCTTTAGATTATGCTGAGACGCAACCTATAAAAGATAAAATGGCGCCCCCATATGATCAGTGCATGAATGAAGTAGCTCTCTACATTGTGAATTGAGCAGACGTGAAAATAGCTGAGAACGCGAAGTGAAAACTCGGACAATGCGAGCTATAGATAGATCGGCTTTGATAGCGATTCTGCGCATGCTCAGAACAGGTTTTTCCCCCTCTGAGTGTCCCCGTCGAAAAAAATCTACAGCTCCCTATTGTAAAACAAGAAACCTGAGTGACATGAAACTTTTGCGACTTGGAGCCAATATACTTCTTTGTGGCATGAAACTTTTGCAAATGGCCACTGGCATTCAATGCATTGTGCAAGCAAACTCTTTTGCGCACATTTTACTTTTGCGAATCTCGGCCCTTCGCGAAATTCAAGAAAGTTTCATGCACTAAAAAAATTTTGGTTCTACAGTAGGACATTATCTCAGATTGGCAAACAAAACTTTACATATCTACATAAACTCACTCACACACACACACACGCACATACAACATGCACACAGACAAGGTATATAAACACACTCATATACACAAATGTAATATATTCATATATATATATATATATATATATATATATATATATATATATATATATATATATGTAAATAACATATATCACTCACAAGAAATGATACACTGTATCTCCTGCTCTCCACCATACCAAGGAGCAGACCAGTACCTACACTAAGAACGTGAGGATGCCTCCCTTATCGTGTGACGCCGTATCCATTTCTGTCTCTGTATGGTCAGCCGAAGTGAAGCAACTATTGTCCACAGCACAAAAATAGATATGAAATAAAAAATGGCCACTACCATCAAGTCTTAGATAGTCCCTGACCGACCATGCACAAGGTAAGGTAAAAGGAACCACAGGTATGCAAAATAAATTTATCTCTGATCAATGATGTCACTGGCTTTGTTGATAGATAACATCAGCTCTGTTTATCTGGGTCTTTACAGCCGGTGGCAAGACGAGGGGGGTAGACAGGTTTAAGGGTTACCTAACGGATGCCGCCACACCGGCATCAAATTTGGACTTCACCAAAGACGAAGATTCTCTACAGCTATATGCTTGGCTGGGATGTCAATTGAATTAGGGAACCATGTCGTGGACTTGATGTCCTTCAAACGATGAGCGAACGGTCAGGTATTGCCCATGGCCCTGTTGCCATGGCAGCCAATCAAACTATTTCCTCTGGCCAGTTTCATGCCGTCTAATTTATCACTTGATCAAATTTTGCATGGCAGACCAACTTTCATTGCAGTCACATAAAAAAAGGACAAAATATACTTAAATTCACAACACGGGAATATTGACAGGAGTTATTTTGCTCCTCATGTTTTTGTATCAAATCATCATTCAATATTAATACTGTAAAAGTGGAAATTTTCGCGGTGTTGAAATTTTCGCGCATTTCGCGCAACCAGAAACTAGCGCGAAAATAAAAACAAGCGAATATTTTTGCTTGCCATACGTTCCTGTGCGTGATGTCTTGATTCCGCGGAATCAAAAACACACGAAACTCTTCTGACCTGGCCTAGCGCGAAAAATTAGTCGCGCGAAAATATCCACTTTTACAGTAGCAGATTTGCTTTCATGATGCATCACGCAACATCTTTCCCAGCTCATTAACTCAAAAATTTCCACTATGTATATCACTTACTTTTATCTATTTTCATTACTTATGATTTCATTAGTTTATTTACTCATTAATTTCATTACTTTCGTTTACTTAGATTTGAAGAGTGATGCCTATCTGTCAGTCCTTATAGTGAAATGGTCTGAATTCACTTACAGATTCATTATCAAGCAACAAAGATGGAGAATTTTTCAAGCTTAGTGTTGATATCGAAACAGTCAAAAGAAGTCTGCATTCAATATCTCTACTTTCTCAGTCTTACTGCACAATTTCAATCTTCAGGCAGTATCACATGACATACAAGAAGGAAAAAGACAAACACCGAAATATATAGAAACCAGTCTAACCTGTCTGAGCAATCAAGGGAAAGAACAAAAGCGATCTTTGCAGATAGAGGATCTTTGCATGCAGATGCAAATATATTGGACACTGCTCCTGGGGAAAACAAATTTAATCTTCTTCATAGACAGGTTGGTCTTGATAGTGGCCGGGCAGTCACTAAATCGAGCTTCAGTAACTGGTCAAAGACATATCAACAGCCCAAGGAAATTTGATCAAATGGTTCATTTTTCATCATGAATGGGGGTAATAGTTCATCGCAAACCCATGAAATGTTTTGATGAGATTTAAAGGAGAAAGGAACTCTCATTTCAGAATTTTGGTGCTGCCATGGCTGGATGAGAAGACTACAGCACTTTGTGATGTCACATACAGAAAACAATATGAAGAAATATAACAACATATCTTTCATTTTCTAGCTAAATGAAGACTACTTGACTTACTTCTCCAGAAGAAGGGGGAGCAATATTCCCCTTAACGTACGTCAATAACAACTTACAATGAAGTTGAGGGGAACGTGTACTTTTCATAAAATATGACATACTGTATAATTCTCTTCCTGCAGCAGTTTCTCTCACCACCCACATCTGCAAAGAGGAAACTTTATACTACATCCTCAGTCAATTTGACAGTTAACAGGAGAAATCCATGCTAATTCACTTGGACTGTACATCGTCATATATCGCAAGAAGAAAGTGGCTGGTGAGGAGACTATCACCTTAGTTTTTACGCTGGAGTTGTTTCTCTAGTGGGGGAGCACTTGACCTTCGGGTAATAATGAAGAATGTCAGAATCATTTCCCTTTTCCTGTCACACGAGGGATCATCTTACAAAACACAAACACACATACACGCACACACTCATACACACACATACATATACAAACACACACACACACAAATATATGGCAGACAGCTGGTAGGTAAGAGACTGAGGTGAAAAATTATCTTTTGAAGGGGGGGGGGGGGGAAGGTACACTATATTGTGAATACCATCCTTGAATTAAGTAAAGTGATCTTGTCCTTGTCCTCCCCTGATATTGGGTTCATTTTGCAACCTGAACTTTCAGAGTGAAGACAGTACCTTGACTGTGTGCAATACCTTATCAAAGGGGAAATTAACTAATGATCAACATAAAACAAGCAGATGCACAAATTGCCATGACAACCACACTTTGAGTAGCACACTACTGCCTCATATGTAGACTACAATGTCTTAAAAGGGAATTTGGACAAAAATTTACAAGAATGTCATCCTCATAAAAAGGCAATGAGACAAAAATAAATGGCTCAGAAACTATATCAGTCATCATCCAGAAATGCATTTGAGGAAAAATGTGCAAATTTGAATGCCAGTACATCATTGCTACAGCATCAGGCAGACAGAATAAACATGCATCCACATGACCTCTGACATCACAACAGTCACAGACAAGGTGATTGCAGGAAAAAAAAAATATATATATATAGGGGTGAAAAACAGAATTTGAGGAAAATTATTATGTAGTTTAGAGCTTTAAATTCTGGATTAAAGATATTCACAAAAATTTGCCAATATGACGAAAGAAAAATCAACTTTGATATTCTGAAATGTGTTGAAAATCTGAGGATACGCTATTAAGGTAGAAGTTAATGATAAAAAAAATGATAAAAAATCTGCACATGAAACAAACTATTATGCATGAATCAGAGATAAAATATATCACTCTATATCATGAGAGCACTATATATGGATAGTGAAAAAAAAAAGTTGTGACATCAACCAAAAGAAGTAAGGTTTCTCAGATTTGATGACTTACAAACCAATTTGCCTTTAATTAAATCAAACAATGTGCAAAAGATTGGATACCAAACAACATCCAAAATATCCCAATGGCAACTAAACCACTGTTTCTTTATATCCAGTGCAAGTCTATGGGAATCACTGAATATGGTAGGGAATAGGTTAACATTTCTCACTTTATTAGGGTGCCAGCAAAAGGAGACATGGCTTATGTTCTGCATGTCTTCTATGCAGCATATTGTCTGCAGTTAGTGTAACCGCAATGAGAGGTGAGAGACGAGTTGCCATGGCAACTGTCAGACCCCTCCACCCACAATCTTCCCAGAGCACAGGGCACGCATCCTCACTCTGATCATCAGTAAGAAACAGATGTAAAGAGCGATGTGACTTGAGAGAGAACCCGCATCCAGTGTATGAGAGGAAAACTAGAAAGGAGTTTAACAAAAACAGCGATACAATCTGATGGCATTTGATGGCTAGGAATGACAGATCTGTGACAGAGATGTAATTTCCTCCAAAAAGTGTAAAGAATTTGGCGATGTTGCAAGCCCCAGTAAAGACACCTCACTTGTAAATGCACAGTAAATGGACGAGTCCCGAGTATACTTGGGCAAGTGTCTGTGGGAAATGCGTGTTGTAGCAAAATCAGCCCGTCCTCTACTGGTTAAAATAGGTGGGTCCCACATTATATATTAGGATCACTACTTTTGGATATCTCAGCCATTTCAAAACCAATTTTCATCAAATAAATTTTGAATTCCTCATGGAATTACATGCTCTTTAATATTTCCTAAGAGGTTTCTAATTATCTCACAAAAAAATGTTAGAAACCTAAAGTTAGGTCTCAAACAAAACTATACAATCCCTTTAACCCGTTGAGGATGAGTCCCGAGTATACTCGGGCAAGCGTCTATGGGAAATGCGTGTTGTAGCAAAATCAAACCGTCCTCAACGGGTTAAGAGAGATGGCAAGTCCAGTAAAACTTCTCTTGCTTTCTATTACAGCAGAATAATGCAGGCCTAAATTCTCTTTATCCTATTCATCATATTTATCATATATTTAAATATCTATAAAATTAAAGTCAGTTAATATCCATTAGTATTCAAATCACTATTTGCATCTCTATCTCACATTTCATTTCATTTCAATTTATTAAGTTTTCCACACAAATTATTTTGTACTTTTATGCTTATATGCCTAGATATACAAAAAAATATAACTTTATTATCTTCATATATTTCCTATTTACATATATATATATATGCCCCATATTTCTATGAATCTATATCTCTGGCACCCTATCTGTCTCACTCTCACTCTTCTTTCCCCATTCCCCATCAGCTTCTCCTTCGAGCTGCTCTCCCTCAACTGGCTCACTGTCATCACTAGAGGGCAGCATATTACTGCCGTGCAGTAAAGAAGCAGAAGAAAGACAAAGAGAGAAAATATAAGCTTTCTTCTAAAGCCACAGCCAACATACACGCACACACCAATCTCCATCAAGCCTTTACCAGGAAATATGGAAACACAAGCTGATACAATAAAAAATGTCAGGAGAAATATGCACAGATACTAGTAATCATCAAAATATAACAATACAAAAATCGCATGCTTGATGCCTCCAAAAAACATATGGTATTCTACATCGGCTGCTGCAGAAGGCACAGCACCAAAGGTGAGAATACTGCTTGGTTCTGTGGGCTTACTTCTGTGCAAAGTTTCACTTGCCAGTCTATGTGAAAGGCTGCATGAAAAGCATGATAAACTATTTAAAAAAATTAAGATTGATGATCTGGTTGTCATAGATACCAGCACTCTGATTAAAATAAGATACCTGGATAAACTTCAGAATGTATGAAAACATAATTTAAATTATGCACAAGCAAATTGCATAATATCCATTTACACATCCATATACATGCCTATTCATTTAAGTATTTATCCATCTATCTATATCTATTCATTTATCTATCTAGCTAGCTAGCTATCTAAAACTATCTATTACCTATCTATCTAGTATCTATTTATTTATCTATCTACCTAAATCTATCTATCTATTATCTATCAATCTATTCATCTATCCATCCATCCATCTATCTATCTATCTATCTATCTATCTATCTATCTATCTATCTATCTATTTATCTATCCATCCAGCTATCTCTACCTGTCAATTTATCTATCTATCTATCTATACATCTATCTATCTATCCATCAATCTATATTACTCTCTGTGCCCTTAGGGTGCTTTCTGGCAAAACATTCTTGACTCTGACATAACAGGATGGCAATGGTATGAATCTTGCTCGGTGCATTAAATCCTTGGACATGGGTCAAGAACCAACCCTCTTGACCCAATTATTATGACCATGGTTACCCTGTAATGCTGGGGGTAAGATGACAGAAGGGGGGGGGGGGGAGCAGTGCTAACATTTGAAGAGACTACCCCGGGTAATTACGACCATTAAATGACTCCCATTATCACTGTCTATCTCTACCTCCCTCACACACAAACACACACACATACTCACACACACCATTCATCAGTCCTCCCCATCTTTTCCTGAAACACACACAGGCATATTACACTCGCAAAACACAATCCATGCCTTTCCTTTTTCTTCTTTCCTCTCCCTCCCCACCCCCCCCCCCCCTTTTCCATCGACTTGATCTCCGATGATGTATTTATGTTCCCATCTGCAATAGCTGCCTCCTATGGTGTCAGCTTCCCATCAAGTATTGTATGCCATATGCTACCATAGGTAAACTCAGCCTCAAATCATTTGCTTGGTGCCTGGGAAAAGGTGTATTGTTTACATGGAGGAGAGGCCCCTGTGTAGGAGGACAGACACCACAGTTTCTGTCTAAACTGTACCACTGATCAACTATAGAGGGCGCAGTTTCAAAAATAACAACAGCAGAGCACAAACTGCATCTGCATTGATCGAACCTCCTTGATGCACACAGAAAAACAGGACAAATTTGTACTATGCACAGTCCTGACTGAAGCAACTCAATCCCCTCCAATCTTTGTACTTCTAAGGTTGGCTTTCAATTCAAATTTGACACAGTATCCCCTCAGAATTATCAGCACATATCAATTCTATTAAAAAAACAAAACAAAATCTTCATTCTGTGTTTATGTGAATGCCCATACTGGAAGTGGATCATAAAAAAGGAATTCAGTCTATTTAACCATAGCCAAGTAACTGCTGGCTAAGTTGACATTCTCACATTTCATGTCTATTTCCAGGTTCTTTTATTGTGGTTTACATTAATTTGTGAAGAGGTCTGGAAAAGTCCATTCTTATCAAAGGGGTGAGACCTTCATATACTGGTAGGGACAATTTTGACAATTTTTCTTTAAATAATGCAGTAGCTTGGCATGGATGTGATATAGGCCTCTACTCATAAGTTGGAATGGATTGGTGATCTGCTTATGGGTAGGTAATAACAGACATGATTATAAAAAGAAACATACAAACAAACACAAAGAAAGACTCAAACACACACACACACAAACATACATAAACACATTCATACACAAACCCACTAAAAAAACCACATGTATACATACCATATGCAAAAATGCATACACTAACAGCCCCTCACTGTTGAAAGTTTACTATGATATCTCTATGCACTGAGCATGACAAAAATAGGCTCTACCTCATTCTAGTGGGAGGGGGAAAAAAAACTGTGATATCCTGCTGATAGACAGCCTTACAAATATTGAGTCGGCCATCAGTCGACAACAGTTTGGATATGCATGCAAACACTCTTCAACAAACAGCACCCTCAGAGTTCAAATGCAATTGTCAATGTTTGCCCCTCTGTAACAGTGAATTGGTTTGCATAGAGAAAATGTCGTAGTTTACTTGGGAAACCTGCATTAATGCAACAATTCTAATACTTTTTTAGATGAGAAGACTTACATTTCTATAGTAATCCAAACTAAGGGTTTGAAATCTTTGTTTTTCTTAGTTACTCTATCATGAATACATGTTTTTTTTTAGAATACCAAATGGGAACACAAATGATTGCTTGTCAACAAATCACTAAAACAAAAGCATGCTAGTGAAAGGACGAACAATACTGTAGTGTTAACTGAAGGACTGAATTCACTGTACTGTCAATGACAGATCAAAAGCTACTGCATTGCCAATGAAAGGATGAAAATAAGTCGCAAACTATTATCTAACATTATCATTACCTAACACATCAAAAATGGTGGATAAGTTAAAATAATCTGATGGGTTTGGACTTTCAATATTTGGTGTCCAAGTTTTGTGTGCATAACAATTTATCTATTGAACTATCTATCTATCTATCTATATATCTTTCTCTTCATTCTATCTCTAGGGTATGCAATCACTTAACTAATTTCTATTCTGCCCCCAGTTTTTTAGATATGTCTCTAAATCCTCGTACATGTTGTATGTTTTTGTCTTCCTTGTCCAGTTTCTCCTTTCTCCAACATTGATATCACAGAATTCCAACATCTATTTCACTCTACTCTTTCTATATCCTCAAGGAAAATAACTTCTCAGGGCACCATTTCATGAAAGTTGTCAGTCTCTTACAATTTCAGTAAAATCCTTGGTTTTGATTGGCTGAGAAGCTCCGGTCACTGACTGTTACTATGGTGATTGTCAGAGACTAACAACTTGTCAGGGCTGACAACTTTCATGAAATGGTGTCCAGGTGTCTTTCCATTTATTGATTTTCTTGAAATCATCACATGAATCCCCAATAGTATTGTCTCTTTATAAACTGAATGTATTCCATCGGTAGAGGACCATTGTCGCAACAGGAAAAAAACTGCAGCCACAGACATACAGAAATCTCTCTACCCACACGAGTCTCGAAAGCACGATTCCCCAGCTTGGTGTGATGACAAACCCCCTTTCTCCTCGCCTTCTTCGAAAAAGGGCAGTTACACCACCAGCACTAGAAGTCATTGTCCTTCCGAATTTCAACCGATGATGAGAATTTTATGGGTGAGAGACTGGAGGAAAATTATGCACTGGAAATGATGGAAAGATTGTCACAGAACCTGAGACTAATATTTGGAATCTTAATAATCATGAAATATCATACCTAATGTGGTGACTTGCTGGTTAGATTCAAGATTTTTTACTTGTTACCACAGTGATTGCAACCAGAAGAAGTAAGCATCATGGAAAGCTTTCTTTGTTGTTGGAAGGACAGCCAACCTTTAGGGACTAAAAAGAAAATACTGATATACAGTAAAAAGAAGAAGAAAAATAACTCTGGGATACAAAAAAACGGTATGCATTTTTGCTCTGAAATGGAGGAAACTGCACATGTAAAAGTTGCTAAATACTGTAAAAGTGGATATTTTCGCGCGACTAATTTTTCGCGCTCGGCTGGGTAAGAAGAGTTTCGTGTGTTTTTAATTTCGCAGTATCAAGACATCGACTACAGGAACACATGGCAAGCAAAAATATGTGCGTGCTTTTATTTTCGCTCTAGTTTCTGGTTGCGCGAAATGCACAAAAATTTCAACTCCGCGAAAATTTCCATTTTTACAGTAAGTGAGAAAAGTATTTTCTATTGCGATTTTTCTTTGAATTCTGGATATGGAAAAAAAAAATAATGGTCAAAGTGTACACTATGGCGGCATTGTTGAGGGTGTGAATTTCAAACTTACTCCTGTGGACAATTCAATAGCTGACTACATGCTATACAACATAACTCTTTAAAAGTGATTGAATCTCATAACTCATAAAATGTATGATGATGTGAATGGCAACATATATTTTGTAGCAGTGCTAGAAGGAGCAGCAGGGGGCAGTTGAAGCAGCACAAAGAATTTCAGTTTATAAATTGCACCTCTTGGACATGTACAATGTACTACTGTAAAAGTCGAAATTTTTGCGGTGTGGAAATTTTTGCGCATTTCGCGCAACCAGACGCTAGTGCAAAAATAAAAGCACACAAATATTTGTGCATGCCATATGTTCCAGTAGTCCAGTCAGACATAAATTCCATAGATTGTCACATTGGCCGAGCGAGCTTATGTATTACGGCGCTTTAGAATCTCGTGACGTGCCTAACCAAATGAGAAAATGAAAAAGGTAATTTCTACCAATATGTGCATGAGCTGATTCTGAAGTGGCATATTAATTGGGCATACATATGGGGCGTTCAAAGTTCTCACGTACTGTAAAACGAGGAATGTTCGCGTACAGTTTAATTTCGCAAATTTTGCAAGCCAAAATTCATGAAATTAAAATGCACGCGAAAGTTCTTGTCTACACTATATGAATTAAATGTTAGAGGCAACTCCCGAAAATTTCATGTGGCAAAATTGGCCGTCGGCTCCAATTCGCGAAAATTTCATGCCAAGGAAATATTGTGTTTTACAGTATGTGTTTTCAATTATGTGTTCACAAGTATGTTGCCACCCGTCTTCGGTCTTCCCAGTGGACGGCGTTGGCGTGGTCTGGTGGTAAACTGTCATCGTGATTGGGAGGTTATGCAGAAGGAGGTCACCACTCGGAAGAAGACTTAGCGACCAGAGATTGATGGCCTGGGGGAGATCCAATCCTCCAGGCAGACTGGAGACTGGAGAAACCTGATCTGACCGCAGACAGGTGATGCTCTATCTTGGCGACATTGCCATGGCAACGCAAATGCTGCAGCAAGGGAGAGGCATCCATGGACTCTGAATGATCCATTCAATGTTTATGATGTTGTTTCATTCTTTTCCCCTTGTGCTTGAAAAGCTCTCTACTTTTCATACTTCAAAGCAAAGACTCACCACAATACCTGCTCCATCCCCCCCCCCAACATACAAAGAAGAAAAGGGATAAAAATGCACCATTTTCTCACGCAAATTAGTCAGTAGTGTAAAAAGATTTAAAAAATGTTTAGAAAAATCCCTTAAGAGTTTTTGTTTTTAACATCATCAGGATTCCAAGTTAGGAATATGCTTCATTGGCTCACAAAATCTTGCAAGACCACACTCTCAAAACCCAGTGAAATTGTGTATGAACATGTTTGCCAGCACTAATGACAGACTTAGTGGGAGACAGGGCAAAATTGACTAACTCTCAAGAGCAAGGCATCCTGAATGACAGCCAAAATTGGATGCGATTTCAGGTGAAATGAGACTGGCCAACAAAATTGGATTCCGCCCTGATGACAAGAAAAAGGAACCCTCAAATAAATCCCATTCCATCCTGCCCAGAAAAATCTTCATTTTTCATTCGAGTGATTTGCATTTGATGAGGCAAGGAGGGTGGGCTGGAGAAGCTTTGGGACTATGTCACCATTCTCTATCTCTGAGAAGGACTAGGAGCACATCATGTTCCTAATCATCGCCATGGCAACAATCATGACGAGATGGCGTCTCGGCCGGATGACAAAACACAAGCCTGATGTGGAGGATATCTGTGAAAGTGAAATTTTGTCTTGACACCCCCTTTCTCTCCCTCTCCATACGTAATCTTGTTCAATTCTCCAGACATACAATGATATAAACAAGCATACACACACACACACACAAACACACACACACACAAACATGCACACACACACACACACACACACACACACACATACCAATGCACACAAACGCATGCACACATACACCAATGCACATAGACACATAATACACAACAAATTGAAACACACCATCACATACCAGGTACATAATGTGTAAGTCTGTGTGTGCAGATGTGTGTCTGTGTGTATACGTACTCACAAAAATAAATAACAAAGACATGTAGTAGACCCTTTCCATGTATACTTTAAGCACTTTCAAAGTAGTGGAAGATGAAATTTGAGCCCTTTTGAAAATAATGTTTTATCTTTAACTACTTTAAGTGGTGAACAGAGTTAGAGGAGTCACATCAAATCACTTTGGGAGACTGTAATCTCACAGTACAATGACTTTTACTTGAGTGCAGGTGCCATATAGAATACTGATGCCATTACGACATCGCAAGATATACTTTAATAGAAATGGCTAGGAAGAGAGAAATAGAGAGAGAAAGAGCAAATGCATGATATACTATCCAACAGGGGCCTTATGGAGAATTAAGTGGAGATAAGTCTTTCTGCAAGAGCTACATTGAAGAAGATGCTTGCCTTCTGGCCCCCGACAAATATGATTTACAACCGGCACCGATCCTTGAGATGGATGATATGCCGTGAGACCATGTAAAATGAGATGGAGAGAGGATGAGTGCAGTGGCGGCATCATCTCAACCTCCCGTCTCCAGGAGACAAGCAGCCAATGGCTGGACGAGGAGCACACACGCAGCACTCTGCTTACCCTTGTCCATGACAATTCATCCCCCCCCCCATACTGTTTCTCAAGTGGTGGGTGCAAAACTCTCATCTCTACTGCCACAGACCTACATTGGCTCAAGGAAGCTAAGTCACAGTGAGAGAGATAGACAGACAAACTGACAGACAGACAGATGGACAGACAGACAGACAGACAGACAGATGGATAGACAGACAGACAGACAGATGGACAGACAGACAGACTGACAGATGAACGGACAGACAGACAGATGGACAGACAGATGGACAGACAGACAGATGGACATACAGACTGACAGACAGATGGACAGACAGATTGACAGACTGACAGATGGACGGACAGAAAGAGACAGACGGACAGACAGACAGATGAACGGACAGACAGACAGATGGACGGACAGACAGACAGACAGATGGATGGACAGACAGATGGACAGACAGATTGACAGACAGACTGACAGATGGATGGACAGAAAGAGAGACAGACAGACAGACTGACAGATGAACGGACAGACTGACAGATGAACGGACAGACAGACAGACAGACAGATGGACGGACAGACAGATGGACAGACAGATAAACAGACAGACAGATGGACATACAGACTGACAGACAGACAGATGGACAGACAGATTGACAGACTGACAGATGGATGGACAGAAAGACAGACAGACAGACAGACAGACAGACAGATGAACGGACAGACAGACAGATGGACGGACAGACAGCTGGACAGACAGATGGACAGACAGACTGACAGATGGATGGACAGACAGACAGACAGACAGATGGACAGGCAGACAGACAGACAGATGGACGGACAGACAGACAGAGGAAGAGAAAAAGGGATGACAGACTGAGAGAAGAGGGAGAGACAGTTGAGCAGATGGAAAGAGGACAAACAGAAAGAAGAACTAGAAAGAGGGACCAGCAGATGAGAAAAATTTAGTCTAGAAGATAAAAAATGAGGTAGTGATGAAGATAATTTACGATATATTTTATTACTTCTGACTTTATAATTACTACTGCACCATATCCTGGTATTGCGTTATACAGATTTGTGTTGATAATGGATATCAGTCAAAATGTGGTGAGCAAGAAAGGTGAGAGAGGGAAAAACAAAAGAAAAAGACAGTTTCAAGAGATAGTATAGTTTTGGTTGAGATAGGGGCTTCAGGCTTTCAACTTTTTTTGAGAGAGATAATGTGAAATCTCTTATGTTATATGAAAGAACACACAATTCCAATGAGAATTCAAACTCTATTTAATGAAAATTGGTTTTAAATTGACTGAGATATCCAAAAACAAAGGGGTCCTAATAAAAGACGGGATCCACCTTTTATTAGAACCACTGTTTTATTTTGTTCTTGGAAATCTCAGTCATTTCTAAACTAATCTTCATCAAATAAATTTTAAATTGCTCTTAGAATAGTATGCTCTTTAATATTTCATGAGAGGTTTCTCATTATCTCACAAAAAGTTAAAATCTGAATACTATATACGCTGTTATTTTTGCAAGGGTTTAATATTCGCAAATTTCGCGAACTGCAGTTGGATCGCGAATTTAACAACACGCGAAATTATCGCCATGCTCTTTGTTAACAGAGCATTAACGTAAGCGTCGGCGTCGATTCGCGAAAACAACACCTCACAAAAATGTCTATGACCTTGTCATTCGCAAAAATATCTGTACGCGAAAATAACGGCGTATACAGTACCCCATCTCAATGAAAACTATACCATCCCGTTAAGGAAAGAAAAGAATAAAGAGAGACAGAAGGTATGGTTGGTAGGAGAGAATGAAGGTAGGAAAGAAACTTGCAAGGAGCAGAGGAAGTCGAGAAGAAGGCGTACTAAAGGATGTTGTGAGACAAAGGGTGAGGATAAAGGAGAAACAAATAGAGATAACAGCAGAGGAGAAGGTAGAAGGGCAGAGAGAGAGAGAGAGAGAGGGAGAGGCGGAGAGAGTATCCATTATCATGCAGCGGAAAAGTCAATCTTGTCATCGAGATGGACAGTTGCCGGGCGTTGACATCTGTGTCTGGAATCTAACACCGCGCGATGGGATTGCGGCAAACCCAAACCACTTTGGAGATGAACAAATAATCTTGAAACATACTGATCTTCTCGCCTGCAGTTACAATTCACTCGAGAAATGCCCAAAGACCAGCCCAGGAAATATCTTACACTATTGCTCGGGTCAGTAGGATGTATGTCACCAAACATATAACTAACATATAACATATAACTATAACTAACATATATACTATAAAACACGATATATTTGCGGCATGACATTTTCACAAATTGCCACTGGATTACAATGCATATTGTGTACGCAAGAATGTTTGCGTGCAATTTAATTTCGCGAATGTTGGTGCTCCCAAAATTCGCAAAAGTAAAATGCACGCAAACATTTTTCATTTTACAGAATATAGTAATCAAGGGTAGAAATTCTTTAAATATTGTCAAAGTGACACAGCATTGCTGACCTAATAATATGCCACCAGACCAAACTTTAAATCAGACTGCAAACTATCAAGAATGTGTAATTATTCTAAAACGGTGACTTACAGCTCTAAAGAAGAAGTATCAATACACTTAAAATAGTCAAGAATACATGATAGAATATTGCAAACTTCCTGTATCAGAGTTAACACTTTATCCAACCATTCAAATATTTAGTGGCTTTCACTAACATTGACAGCATCCGATAATCTTTCCGGCTTTCAGACGGAAGAAGACCATTCGATCAGAAGAGAAATAAACTCATATATGTTCAGTGAAAGTGTAGGCACATGTTCCATCTTAAGCTGCAAGAAAGTGTTGCGAATAATCTCCGCTTTTAAGAAGTTTTGTAATGTGTTTTAAACCTTATGCCCTTAGAACAAAAGAATTTCCCCAACAATCAGGACTGGAATCCAACCTCGTCCTTATTGACACCAACTAATGAATGGAAGCTGGATCCAATTCCAACTAAAGTAGAAGATCATAAACAGTTTCATAGATTAACCCATTAGTAAACCTCACATCTTACAAATGTCAAATGTAAAACCTAAATGTATCAAAACAATGTATCATGCTGTCCTGTCATATGATATTATAATTTTCTTTTGCTTCCTTGAAATTTAGTTGTTTTGTTCAATTCTCTTTAATGAGACACTTATATTTTGTTTTGATTTGAGAAGCAGAATTAATGCAAAGAACTACTCCTATAAACAGGCTTTATTCCAGGAGAAAAATCATTCATAGCATATGCACTAACATTTCTAATCAGATGTAAATACACCCATACACTTAATTACAAAATGTGCATTTACTGCCATTTCTGTATTGGCACATCAAAAGCTGCAATCTAATTCAGATCAAACCTCTGGATTTCAAGACTAGTCAATTTAAGACTACCATAGACCACACAGTGTGGTGGGATTACATAGTTTCTCCCTTATACTGGAGACAGAAACCAAGAACAAAATGCAGGAAACTCACAAGTTTTCCCCCCAGCAGCATAAAAACAAAGCAACTTGTCAGGCGCCTGCGGGTTGACAATCTAACAAATGGATCAACTTGACGCTACGAGACCTCCTGACATTTGGAACGTGACAAACTTTACGAGGTGCGCATGTGAGAGGGCTTGGGTAGTGTCTGCCACCAGATGCACCATGATCTGTGTTAGATAGCGACATACTGACGTTCAACATTTTTGTTATACAGAAAAACATAGGTCTGTCTGCCCTCAAAATTATCAAGGGGGGGGGGGGGGGAATGAAGGCACTAACTTTTCACATGCATTGTGCCTCCAGACATTTTGGATGACAAGATACAGATGGAAACAGTTTAGATTTCTCATCCCTGCGGCAGTGATTATATTCTCCAGACCTATTGTACACAGTCGAGTCCTCAGATAATTGCATGTGTATCTTTTCCAATGATTGCATCCTCGACATTTTACCCACTAAGACCATTTTGATCCTAGGTCTGAAAATGGTTATGTGCCAATGCAGGGTATGTAAAATGGCAGGGTTTATTACGAGGCACAGCAAAGCAGTACCAATGCTGCAAAGACTACTTGCAAGTAAAGGTTGACTTTGTTACATTTGTCAAATTTGTTTGTTTGCATGGGTTTATGGCATGTCCACTAAAGATGCATTCAGCTGCTTAAGAGCAAGTATTGAAGGGACCTTATGCTTTTAGACCTCTCTGAGGGATTATGCAATGAAGGTAAATTGCCTTGTCTTAGGACACACACCGCTGTTGTAAGTGGAATTGAACTGAGGACCTCATAATTGAGAACACAAAGTCCTGTGTGCCGAACTAAAATGGCTCCTAGTACTCTATTATTATCCCTCTCTCGCTTTCTTTATCTATCGCTATTACAATCTACCTCTCTATCTATCTTTTTATCTATCAATCTTCCTTTCTATCTCTTTTTATCTATCTATCTGTCTATCTATCTCTATCTCTATCTCTATCTCTATTTCTCTGTTACTCAAAGCATTGGGCAATAACAGCGATTTGTGGAATGGATATATAAATGGTTGAGTAGTCACTTGGGAGGTATATCAAAGTCTAGAAAGCTCCATTCCCTGGCTGCTGGATTTTACTACTTCCAGACTGAACAGGTGCAAGAAATATAACATGATGATGACATTTATTTTACAAAAAAAGGTAATTCATAATCTCTTGAGTCATGTTCACATTTCAAATGCAGAAGGATATTAGCTCACTCTTCTTTTAGAAACCATTTTATCACTGACTAAGGCTGCGTTTATCAAACTTGAGAGAGAGAATCACGCTTCTAAATGCGTTTGGAACGCTGTTTGCAAACATGGTTTGAAACACAATTCTCGGGGAGCCGCATTTATCTAACCATCATACAATCACGATTCGAGTGGTATCACTTCACAGCTGCTTTGCGCCGTTTGACCCGGGAAGTAAAGGTCAACTGCATACCACCAAACATGCCTCCTCAGTCACACACAAATAATGGGTAGAGAGCACAACCGGAAACAGCTGGGACTTGACCTTGAGACATAAATGCGTTTCCAAATGGCATTGCGTTTATCTACTCACAGAACGGTGATCGTGAACTCAAACATGTTTCAAAACGCCCTTTGAAAGGCGTTTCAAAACGGCGTTTCTAAACGGGTTTGAAAACACGGTTGCGTTTATCTAACCCCTGAAAATGCCTCAAACATGTTTAGGATCGTGATTCTGCCTCAGAAAAGGTTTAGATAAACGCAGCCATAGATATGAAGAGCTTTTTTCTTTTCATCTATTAAGCATAAAAAGCATAAAATGGGGATTTTTTTTTTTTTTTTTTTTTAGTGGCCGCACATGGCAGGTGGCTGTTATAGACAGGTGACCACAAAGGCAGGTTTGATTGTACCACAATTTTTTTTTTTCTTTCTTAATAGACTGGTACACAGTTTTATGGCATCAGTGATCCTACTGTATGCCCTTCACAGAGGTTTGCATTTTTTGAGAGCATCTAGCATCTATCCATATTACTTGATTCCTCTTGAACGCATTTCTAAATGAAGCCCGTTGTTCGTGACTATCACAAACTATTATAAGCACATACTTTGTTTGGCTTCCCTCTGCAAATTACCCATACTGCCCAAATAAAGCTGCTGACATTCTAGAATAGTCTTTCTTGACAATAACATGACAATTTCTGAAAACAACTAGCCAAATATAGCTCTAGTCTAGGAAATTTTAGACACTTGGAACTTTGTTTTGCTTTGATTGCACTTTTAATGAATTCTGGCTATCTTCAGTACTCCTGTATTGCACCTAACAGTAATGGCTGTGACAATACGATGGTACAGAATCACACGGACAAAAAGAGTACATATGTGTACATGTAATTTCCCCGACGAATCAACGCCGTGTAAATTGATGCTGTGAAGACATACTAATAGAGTAAGATATAAGCACTGAGACTTGTTAATCAGGAGGATACACATTCTATGGAATATGGATTCTGGGGACTTGACCTTACTTGTTGCTTGCTTGTTATGGCAGTCCTATACCACATGCAGTTTCCTGGAAGCCATAGATCCATTTACAGTAGCTTGGGTGCTGCTTTTTACGATAAACCTTTCTGTGGCAATTTGTCAAATGTGCACAAATTTCGTACAATTACACCTATGGACGATGAATTGATTTGACATGCAGCGAGTTAATGTCTATTTCAGCCATTCGTGGGGGATTCAGTATGCTTAACAATCGTTGATTTATGCACTAACATAACAATGCACCCGAATCATTGCATAGTTGACCCATTGAATTATTCACTTTGAAGGTCCCAGTCATTAATGAAACAGAACCTGTTGAAGACGAGTCCCGAGTATAGTGGGGCAAGTATCTATGGAAAATATGTGTTGTAGGAAAATTAGCCCGTCCTCAACAGGTTAAAACCAAACAGGTCTATAAAGCAGGAGACCATTTAATACTCATGAAGGATATATGGTCCGAAGTTTGCATGCTCCCTCATATATTCAAAAGTGATGGCACGATCACACAAGTAAAATAGAAAACAAGAGCAAATATAAAGACAAAAATAAGTGACATAAATGGATCCTTACAAAACTGGGGAGCTTGCAGTGGTGGGCAACAGCTGCAGCAGTAATTCTAGATGCAGGGTAGGTTAACCTCTCAAAATAAACGATTGCATTGGTGATGTGAACAACACGTCTCGGGAGACCTTTTCACATTCTTGTTATTCTCGTGAATATTGAGTACCTGCACAGGCATCTAGAGTTGATTTTGGTGGGTAAAGTGTGTGCCAGGGTGCAATTACACTCCCAAGACATGATGGAATCTCCCACTGACGAGGACACCCTAGCTGCCTCAAATGCCACTTTTGACGGTTATGCATTTCATTTCAAAAGAGCTATATAAGAATGCATTCGAAGAGCTCGCCACGCAGATCAATTATTTTGTTTTCATGGCATGATTTTGCAGTCCCCACAGGGCCAGTGCAGGCTTCCGTTTTGTTTTTCTTTCTTTTTTTTCTGCCAGAAATTCCTGGCGGTTCGTTTTACAGGAATTTGGTCCATCTGTGGTGCAATTATTCAGTCTGGGGATTCAATGACATTTCCAGTACAGGTATGAGGTAACAGAAAGACTGCTGTTTAAACGGATCAAGTGAGTGTGGTTGCTTGCACACGTCGTGAGAACGCATCCACAATCAGACTGCAGTCAAAATGAGCTTGCATGTAGTTCTTGTGCATAACCTTCATCTGATTCATATGCAGACACACTCAAATTAGTAGGTTTCTCCCTTTCTTGTTGCATGTCTTTATAAATCGCCCATTACTGTCTGATTGATAGTGAAATCAAACCAACCCATGAGCATGCCAGTAAACACTGACAATCAAACAAATATGAAAAGCAATATATATAAAAAAAAAAAAACAACAGGCAAGATCAACCGTTCTCCATGTGTTTCCCTTGGAAAGAAACACAAATTCTGATTCACGCGGTTATGGCAGTTACACCACTGCAGAAATGAGGCTAATTCTAATGTGCAAGAACACATCACTTTCAAATCAACTTGAAAAAAACAAATAGAATAACATTGCATGAACAAAATGGTGGAAGTTTCATCACAATTGAAATTGAAAAAAAAAAGAATTAATGAAATTTTAAAGTTTAAATCAAGTAGTGATTTAAGCTGCAAGCACTGCAGCATATTAGCTGATGTGACGGTGTCATCAACTCACAACTTTCTCATGTCATCAAATCTAATAGTGTGTGTAACAAACCGTGGCAATGACAACCCTTTCCCCTCTCAAAACCATCATTACCAGATCAACCGAACACAATTTGCACACACACACAAAAAAAAAAAATCAATGTGAAAGATCCCAAGTTTTTTTTACTTGAATTAATCTAAAATGGAAAATCATTATTTCATGTAGATTTATGTTCAGGCCAATAAGAGACTGGTGTGACAGTGGCAGTCCCCTGCAAACCCATTGTAGACTGCTTGCTGCATAAATGTTTACCTGTCTTGGCAGATTTGATTTAGTTTCATGATTTTATAGACGCACTATCACGTCCTGCTCTTGAAATTGGAATTCTTTCCGGGCTGTCATTCTGCCAAGCTGTGCTTCTTGTGTTAGACCCTACAACCCCATCAAGCATTCTGTAATAGAAATTACACTTGATATTGCTCATTGATTATTACAAGCCTACGTACTATTTTATGATAATTTGTATTAAAACATCAAAATGTACATTTAGATTCATACTTTGTAAATGTATTTTCTTTGTAAAATTCTATTTATGAAAGATATGAGGAAAACATTTAATGAATTGAAATGAAACACACACACACACACACATGCACACACGCACATACACACACACACACACACATATCTGGTGAGCGGAATTTCGTGAATGCCTGATGCTGGGAGTTAACCAACTACATGTACAAAGCCCTCTTTTTCTGAGGGAGATTATACGCACATTAAGTCAATGACATTTTCATTTGTTGATCCTGCTGCTCAATTTAGCTGCCGGCTTCAATGCATGCCGAGAGCTCAAACAAAAAGTCTCGCGACTCCAAAATGTCAGGAATTCTGCCGTGCAGATTGCCAAATTTTACCGAGGGGGCTGGACCGGACTTGGGAAAGCATTAAGTTGGGAGGGGGGGGGGGGAGGGGAGGAAGGGTTGTTGGAGGCAAGAAAATGAGGTAATGGCTTCCTAACGAAGCAGACCCCCGTAAATCAGAAGCACGCTCCAGGCTGTGCATAATCTGCTTTAATAATGCCCCAAGCAGGCTACACAAACAATTTGAGCACCGGGCTATCTTCCGATCCAGCCGGGATAACGACGCACCCTTCCAGCTATTGTATTCCGAATCATCTGACCTAATCAATCAAACCCCGTGAACTTTACTGCCTCCTGTCAGTCATCTTCCAGCCAAATTCAATCAAAAATACTCATTATGGATTATATAACATAAGTCATATTTTAAACTCTGCATTAAACATGCTGGCAAATCTCAGGGCAGGTGTTGCACAAATAAGGCATATAGCTTGTACAAATAGCAATGTGGGTGCTAGATAAACTGATACCAATGCTGTTTATACATGTTAAATTAAGTTTTGAATAGTAGAATGGTTATGTGTATCACTTCCCACATGCCCGCAGTATTATCATCACAGCTGCAATTACAGTTATACCGTATGTCCCCCAAAAAATTACAACGGTACCCTCCGCAACGATAACTTTAAAAATAGTGAATCAATCCAAACACAATTTCAGGGTATGAAACTATAACTCATTGCCCACATCTTACAGAAAACCCCATTCAATTTGCTTCAGTGGTCAAAGAGAAATGAAGATTTTTGTAGAGCATGTCAGGAATCCCTTCCCTCCAAGTTCTGTCTATTGTGTTTACACATTAATACTTGTACGCAGTTCCAAGAGCATCCAAGTGCTAAACTTGAAAGAATCAGACATGACTTTGCAATGACATGCTTTACAACAATCCACATTTTTCTGTGACCACTTAACCAAATTGAACGGGGTTTTCTGCAAAATAGAGCTAAGATATTATATCCTAAGACCCTGAAGTAGCATTTAGATGGTTTAATCATATTGGGTGTTAGCAATGCAAATATCCGATTGTATTTTTTTTTGGGGACATACTGTACCATAAGTGACATGATCACAATCATAGTATCTTCATCATCATCATCATCATCATCATCATCATCATCATCATCATCATCATCATCATCATCATCAGCATCATCATACATCATCATCACTGATCATGGTTGATGCTATTATACCAAGCAAGATCATAACCTACACACACATAAACATGTGTATCAATGCATACAAAGAGAAATATTATATAGGTGATGACTGGCGGGGGAGGGAACATACCGAATGTTCCACCCAAAGGGTTTGAAATGCTATTGAGGGAGGTTATAAGTCCCGAGATGAAGTCGAGGGACTTCTAGCCTCCCGAAATAGCATTTCAAACCCTGAGGGTGGAACGTTTGGTACATGTTCCTGACAACAAAAGTCATCATCTGTTATATTATATGGGTTAGTCAAACACCATCATTAATTGGTCATCTGCTTTTTCACATTGTATGGAATAGGCAAATTTCGATTGCGTGAAAAATATGATCGTTCAATTGTTTGGTATCGTTCGTCATTTGTTAAGTGAAAATGTTTTCCCATGGGAGAACATTACAAAAATGTCCTGCCCATGGGCGAACATAACCAATGTGCCTCCATCACGTGACTGTGTTTAGCAAATCACTAACTGTTATTTGACTAACCCATTCAATATATCACTATATTCATCTTCTGGCTGCAAACAATTAATCATGACAAAAATAATAATGACTCCTTCACTTCCTAACAATAGAGAATAAAATATTTCATTCACATGAATGTTAAATCAATCACTTATGTGATTTTTCCAGCAAGTAAAAAAAAAAAAAGATGAATTGATATTCTAGTTTGATGGTTCTTCTTTTCCATCAAAACTAAATACATGCAACCTTGTAAGAATGATCAAAAATTTTGGTTGAAAAAGGGACAATTAAAGATCTTGCAGAACTTAGAGACAAAAAAGTCATCAGTAGAAATATTTTTCCACCACATATCAAAGATATTGGAGGTCACACACAGAGACAGATATAACAGCCAGTAAAATTCTTTCTTTTCTCTTGTTTTGTTGTACTCCCAAGAGAATAGAAGTTATAAACAGCAGGACACTGTTAGCCCAGAGTGATGCTGTCTTTACAAAAGAACTTTTGTCTGAAAGACACAACCCCTTTCAGTACCAGGGACTTTGGACATCGTGTACAACGCTATGGGGTTTTCTGTGCCAATCACCACTCACAGCACATAAAGGGTTAAGTTTGTTGCACCTGTAACAACAGCCCCTCATCTGATGGGGGCATTGAGAGATGGGCTCATGGAGGGTGATGATTTCCAGTGATGGTGAAAAAATTTAGTGAGCTAGAGGAATAGCAACATCTCTGTCACTTCTGTCTTGCCATGGAACTTAGAAACTACAAGAGCATAACTACATGTTCCCGCTGCACCAGGTCATAACTTGCAAAGCCCTGTCATGGACACTCATCACATTCTGCTAAACAGATGGGTGCAAGTCAAGTTGGACACACTCATGATACTGAAGCTCTGGGGACTGTCCCTTACAAGGACCATATCAACGTACATAGCAGTCTGGAGTACAAGGACTGTTTGATACCCATCTGCTAGCCTGCTAGCTTTATAACACCTATTTTGATCAGAAAACAGAAACAATGATTCTACTCGCAGAAAACCAGCTTAGAAGCGATGAGGTTCAGGGACTGCAAAACACATGTTTCATTTGTCCAAAGAAAAAGAATACTGGAATGTCAGATAAATGAAAACAACACTTTTTAACAGACAGATAATATATACCCATAGTAGAACAACTCTCACCCAGACACTTCCTGTGTGTTTCGAGAATCTCCAATCTTGATGAATTACAAATTCATATATGCATTTATCTGATATATCCTCATACTAGTATTTGGATTGTGAAATAAAATATTCCTATAAGATAATCTAAGCATCTTCACATTTGAGATGTAAACATTTCTAATCAAAACATTCACATAAAACTGATGATAGTGAAGACAGAGAAATTCTTCAACTGGTAGCAAGTTCTTTTAACACTCAGGAGAGTTCTGGAAAGTTCTGGAAAAGCACTCAGTGTCCAAACTCTTTGAAATAGGAAGGGTGAGGTGAATAAGAAATTATTGCAGAATGGTCAATCATCCTAAAAATAATCTACTTTGATCTTTGGTCTCTTGGGCATTCCTGTCAAATTATACAATTAAAATTAAAACATTCAAGTCAAGAATGACTTCCAGTATCAAAATATTGATTGGGATGACCATGCTGAACAGTGCCAATGCCGAGGAAAGGTGAAAAACTTGCAGTTTCAGTGTAACTCTTAAAAAGACTGGAAACACATATCTTGCTATCCATTCTGGACACAGGATTAAAGAATGGACCAACAGAATACAAGCTCATGGACTTTTTTTTTGAAGTTTTATACTCTAAAATGAAACATTTTACAAAAAATACTAAGACAAACATGCGAGAATATAACTGATACCAAACTGACAAATAAAGAGTTAATCTAAAAAGGTGAGAGCATGCTTACCTCACATGTTCCACTCTCATGGTGCCAGATTAGAATAATAGCACACCCTCAAGCTGTAGCTGACTCACAGACTTTAGAATTTCAAAAGTGACTGTACATGTGAACCAGAAATCACTATGTCAGTGTATTTTCTGTGCTGGGCACAGTTTGGGATGGTCCCCTCTGGATCCACACCTCACGTTTGAGATGTATTGATTGAACACGCTATAAAAAGACCGAACCAATACAGCACCTTGAAAATGATGTGATCTGCACACGAGTTCCTCTCTACAAGGCTGTATATGGCTTCTCAAAAATTTCCAATTCGAAAACGCTCTCACTTCGTATGCATTTTCAAAGCTCTGCGGATAGCGTGAATGGCTCAGTGGTTTATGTTATTTTTCCCCCGTTATCAGTATGGCACACAAATGTTCACAGGCCACTATCGTTTGTGGAAATTGTCGCACTGAAGAAGAAATAAATGCAGACATTCACAATGGGTTGTAAAGGAAATTCTCACAGCTGTTACGACAACATCACAGTTGCGCCATTTCCATGGTTATTGACCGCAAACGACATTTCACGAGGGATGAAACGCAGTGGTACCAACATGTGAGACAAAAACTTGTGAAAAAAAAATGAAATGTAGGGAGAGCAAACAATACCTACTATCAAAAAGCAGAAACAAGAAAATCAGATGAATGATGTTTTAGATGCGCACCAAAACTGCACAAAAAAAAAAAAAATGGTAAGAAAAATGATATTCAGGTTCAGATTTTTCCTGACACTGATCGATCTTCTTGGGATGGTCACCACTGAAGTAAATCCCCTGTGGAAGATTGTCCATCCAGTCAGGTGTTCAGCTGATGAGAAAATTTCAGGTGGAGCCTTATTAAGCCAATCTCCTACTGTCTTCAATTTTGTCTTCTCCCGAAGAATGGGGAAGGGGGGAGGGTAAAGGAAGGGCGACACTTGATGCTTCTTCAAATCCTCCGGAAAAATGCGGTGAGATGGAATCTGTCTATGATTCCAAGTGAAATATGGCACAGATCAGGTGACACAGATGATGACAGAGAGACAGGATGTTGGCGGGAAAAGCATCGAAGAAAGAAGATGGCGTTGCCAATGAGGACGTCTAGACGATGATAGCGATGACGATGGGATGATGTTAATACGAGAACATTAGACTCTGCAGCTGAGCGAGATAAAGTGATTAGATTGTCTCTGTTTGCGGTTTGTGATTGTTGCGGTGTGTCGGAACCGGCAACAAGTCACCATTAAATCACAGCGTGGAACAGCAACTTGATTACAAAACCACTTAAGTCCATCACTGATGTCAATTTGTTAACTGCTCGAGAATACTTGTTATTGTTCTATCCTACTTGCAGCAGCTGTTTTGTTTTGGCATTTTTTTTTTCTTCCTAACCTTATGTCTCGGATTGCTCGTAGCTGCTTTGGCGATCCAGTGGTTGAATTACAATGCAACCGCGGGGGAAAGAGCTGAGCTGGGGAAGGTTTGAAGAATATCTGCCGTCTTGGCATGAGGCACCAGGGCAACGTTCAGGGTGGAATGGGCACCTCTTTAGTGCGTGTGAGCACTCTAAATCGACTCCAGGCTGTGTGTGTGGAGAAATGTACGAGGTTGCCTTTACACAAGTGTTTGTTTGGGGTTGGTGTGTGAGTGTCAACGTGTGGCATGAGTGTGTCGTGCATGTGCGTGCTGTTGCATTCTACACGTGTGTGTAGTGCATATGTGTGTTTTTGTTGTGTGTGGTGTGCATGTACATACATGCTATCTGCACTTAAACTTTATTTGCTGGAAAAAAGCTTTACAGAATACTCCCTGTGCAGCTTTCCAAACCTCTGATATTGATCTCTTACAAACTCTCGGTTTACTTTGTCTTCTTTCTCAAGATCCCAATACGGCAGGACTTTTTTCTTCAACTCTTTTTTTTCTTCTCATATTCTCAACTGTCAGTGATACATCTTTTGCCCAATCGTTTCTTCCCATCTCTAATCCTCTTACTCTTTTAGCTGACAGGATCATATTCCTATTGTACGTTTTTCTCTAATGGTTACAGCCATGCTATCTGCAGATCTATTCTTCATGAAAGCTATTCCTTTATCATATTCTTACATTGTAAACTATTCTGTAACTGACCTTTTTATGTTATTTCACGAGGTAGAGTTAAAAAAACAAATCATTTGAGCCCTTTGTTATTCATATCCATTTTTGTCTTTGTTGTACAGCGTAGAATGTCTAAAAACCTCTTAATTGTTTGGCATGACTAGTTCCTAAATTGGCAACACATTCCAGAAAAAAATGTAAGTTCCTGTTTCTGCCTCAAATTGGCAATGTTTTACATCTTATTATTATATATATATATATATATGCAGATCTGATAAATTAAACCAGAATCATCCAACCAATCTCCATTATGAGATATGCAGAAAAATTCAGAGTTGCCAATTTGTTGACTTCAAGATGATAATCTCTGCAGCAAATTACGCCAAGACCTATCAGGTTGAATACGCCGCTACATAATTCATACCATATCAATCATAAAAGCCGATGCGCAGACTTCATGTTTCCTCTCCTGTCGAGATCACATCTGAGGAGATGCATCACATCTTTGGGGAGTACGATGCAACAACACTAGATAATCTTTCTTGCTTCACTGCACTTCCTGTCGAGGTTTTTTCGACAGTGTCAAATTTTCTTTTTCACCCTCTCCATCTCTACCTTTTCAATGGATTCTCCACTCCTCAAGCCTCAAGTTTTTGCCATATCTTTGTCTCTTCTCTTTTACACTCATCCACTTTTGCATCTGTCCATGTTGCCCAATGCAATTTTTTAAAATTTATTCTTCTGTGTCTTTCATGGATGTCTGATTTCCACTCTAAATGACTCATTTTTTCCATTCTATTTTCGCTCTGTATCTTTCTAGTTACTTACTTATCTATCTATCTATCTGTCTGTTTATCTCTATATATGTATATATGTAATATATATAATCCTCTCTACCTTTTTATCTATCTATCTATCTATCTATCTATCTGTCTGTCTGTCTGTGTATCTATGTATGTATCTATTTATGCATCTCTCTCTCTCTCTCTCTCTCTCTCTCTCTCTCTCTCTATATATATATATATATATATATATATATATATATAGATAGCCATACTGTCAAACATGATATATTCACGGCATGAAAATTTTGCGAATTGGAGCCGAAGGCCTTTCTCGCACCATGAAATTTTTGCAAATTGCCACTGGCATCCGATGCATATTGTGTAGACAAGAACTTTCGCGTGCAATTTAATTTCGCGAACGCTGGCGCTCGCAAGATTTGTAAAATTAAAATGCACTCAAACATTCCTCATTTTACAGTATATCCTCCCCTTTCTCTTTCTTCTATTTTTGTTCTATTTCAATCTATCTATCTATCCATCTATCTATCAATCTATCTATCTATTTAACTATCTATCTATTGACATACCTACCTATTTATCTCTTTCTATCTCTCTTATATTCATTCTATTTCACTCAGCTATCACTCTGGTATTCTATTCTACCCAGTTCAAACCCCTGCAGGTTTTGATTTCTCTGAATACATATCTACCTCTGTTTTTTTTTTTCCCCTCACATCTCTTTCTCTTCTGGAGCTATTTATCCCTGTCTGCCATTCTATAAAGCAAATTTTTCTTCATCTTTCTACCCTTTTGTGAAGCATATTTTTTTTTTTCTCTCTCTCTCTCTCTTCTTTGCCTGATAAACTCCCATCTCATCTCCTCTAGACGTCTCTCCTTCCGGCACCTCAAATCTCCGATCAGCACATCAACTGCCTCAATTGGAGAGGCAGATGTTTTGCAGAGGAGAATGTATGTGTTGGGGAGGTGGTGGTGCTGGTGGTTGGGGGGGGGGGGGGGGGAGAGGGGGGAAGGTTGGCTAAGAAGAACACATCAAACCTGGGGAGCCATGATGGGGAAAGGCACTGCAAAGCCAAAATGCAGAAAGCCAGGAGAAGAGAATGTCACAAGAGACTGTCATGTCATTTACTACAGGCGAGTGGAGAGACATAGTTTTGTGATTATGAGCTGTCTGCGAGGCGAAAACAGGGGGTGTTCCTTGCAACCGAGAGACGAGATGTATTTCGCTCTCACTGTGATGGATGTTTGTGCATTGGGATGATCATTATGTATGATGCGTTGACCACAGATTCATGGAACAGGGGACACTCGTGGACAGAGTGTGGAAACACACTCCTTGTCCCCTGATATTTCATCATCTTAACATAAAAGCATAGAGTGCTACATTTTGTTTTCTTACGTCAGAATGTGACAAGACTCTACTTCTCAGCTTATGGGAATGAAGATGCACATAGATGAAATGACGTTCTATACCTCATTATTTTAGTCCTGACATAGATGCTGTGGAGGAATACTGTAGTGGGCACATACATTTCTGTATGCATTGATTCAAAGAGGATGACCACTAAATACAGGGCTTATTGCCTTGAGATATATAAATGTATGCAGTGTATGTGTGTGCATATATTATCATGACGGCTGAAACGGGATGGAACATGTAACATGTTCCATCCATTGAGTTTGTGTTTGAAATGAGACAAAACCAAGCAATTTATAACTTTTTCTCAGTGGAATTTCATACCTTGATGTCAGAACATTCTGTATGTTCCAACATATAAGACCCCGTTTACAGTAGACCTCAATTGCGCGGCCGAGCCTCGCAATTTTGTCCGTTTACACTGCTGGGCTCGGCCGTACTTTTAATTCAAACCTTTCAATATTTTGTCGTAGTGGCGCTCTGCTTGTAAACAAACGCAATTTGGTATAGCCTGGTTTTCAGACCCTTTGCCAACTGGATTCCGTGGCGACGAAGTCGCCGTTCGGGCAAAGGCCTTTGCCGAAGGAAAAATCCTTTGCAGGACAAAACCACCTTAAACTATACTAGTTTTCGACGTTGAGGGGGTTAATATCATGAATAGCGAAATAGTACGGGCAGAGGGTCTGGAAGCCAGACTAAAACTGGCTGCGCATTTGGCCCAGTTTGCGTTTACACCAAGAAGAGGCCGGGCTCGGCCGCGGCTGAGACCACCTCCAGAGCGAGGCCAAATGCGAGGCCAACTCGCATTTGGCCTTTTGCGCATTTACACTGAAGCGGGGCTGGGCTCGGCCATGGCTCGGCCGCGGCTCGGCCACGGCCGAGCCTCGCACTGTAAACGGGGTCTCTGATTGTAAAACTTAGTTTCCATATGCCTGCAGGAACTGTTCCACAGGAGAGCAATTACTCACTGGTATGTGAATAGCTTATTCTCATACATAATAAGCTACAGTACATGTTCACGCATTTACATTATATATCTTTGTAAACATGTTACAGTTACAGATTACATTGAGTGTGTGTAATGTACAAAAATATCTCTCTGACTTCTACTACAATCACTGACATCAGGATTTGTCAGAATTATATAATGCAGAACTGTCTGTCATCTCCCTTTTACTTCAAAAACCTGCTGAGGTGTTGTGGCTGAGTGGATAAACAGTGGGGGATCCAGAGGGGGGCGCACCAGGCGTGTGCCCCCTCTTTATTTGTTGTTAAAACAAAAGAAATAAAAAGAAAAAACTGAGATGAAACCCGGAAGTAGAACCAGAAATATTGTTTGCACCCCCCCCCCCCCCTTTACGGAATTGTTGAATCCGCCAGTGATAAGAGCACACTTTTCTGAATCACATGAGTGTGGTTTGGGTTCGTGGGTTCAAGCCCCATGAAGCCTGACACATTTTCCCCTCTGCAGGGCACTTCTGTCCACAATGCTGCTCTCCACCCAGGAGTATAAATGGGTACCTTGTAGGATGAGAATGTTTATGTTGGTTGATCAGCATGTGCTGGCCTGTAAAATGGCTGGAATGCTCTCCAGGGAGTGGAGAGTGAGCACTGTCAGTGCTGGCGGGAAATAATGTATCCATAGACTGGGGTAATAACAGTATAGTATGTGCTTTGAGCACTCTAACAGAGTGAATCTGATGCAATATTCATTCATATTATTATTATTATCATAAAACAATACGATACAAACTGCAAATGTGACCCACTACAACAAAAGGATCCTAAAGTCACTAATGGCTGAACCGAGAAAATCGAGTTTGAAATCACCCAATTCAGTCAACACAATCAGATTTCTGTCTTTTGGCATAATTTTGTAGTCTTATGTATTGTCTATCATCTGCTGAAATTTTAAAGCTAAATGATCACAGGAAAGGCAAGAAATTTGCATTTTTCTATACCATAATTTTCAGACCTTCGACAGAACAGAAACGTGTCAGAAGATTTGGATTTAGCGCCGCAGCTAGACTCTGCCCCTAGCAGAGAGTGATCTTATTGGTCAGTGCATGGGATCCTGGTTAAATACTGATTGGTCATTGGTAGACTGCTGGCGCTAAGCTTGAATGGACATCGCAGAAATTGTTACGAGCATACCTTCTACTGTCAAGCGGTGAAAACTGTCTCGCTTCCCCTTGATCATGAAAGCATTGGAAGGAAAACTTTGAAGGCAATTTTCTCAAAACGCTGATTTCCTAAACCACTTGACATGCACTAATAAAATCACTGATATCTCCACAACTGAGTACTTTTATGACTCGTGCTTTGTATGAAATTGAAGATGAAGAGTAAGGGAATAACGTCGTGTCATTTTCAGCTTCTTCTTTGATCCAGTTTTAGAGTTTGCCCCATTATGCTTCCTGTCTCCTTCTGCAACTGATCTTACAATGATATTTTCAACTCCTTCAAGTATACCATGGTTCCCATTCAAGTTTACAGCTCGATAATTCAAAACACACTCTCTGACGAGTGTCTTACACAACAAGCTTGCATCTTTTTTTATTTGTCGCATTTTCTTTCCACTCCATGTGGTCCGTGTTTTTCTCCCTTGACATACAAACTCCAGTTTTAGATCTTTCTGCCTTCAAGTACCCCTAGAAGGTCACAAGAGGCCCTCCTAGCTGACATTTCGTCTGCTGGATGCATAACAGCCAGCAGGATGTGGGACGCACTTATCACCATGGCAACTGTCTCCTGAAGAGACAGAAGAACATCCACTTGTACCCCTGAACCCCCCATGTCCCATGAGGAAAAAAAAAAGAGAGACAGAGAGTGAGAGAATAATCAAATATGAAAAATATATCTGGAGTTTTCTCCATTTACTTGCCAGAATAATATATTTATGTATGAAATCAGAGCAATGGAAAAACAAATTATCGAATAAAAGGAGATAAAAGATCTGTTTTACTTTCAAGCCTTTTTCCAACAATACTTTCACAAAATTTGCAAAAGTAGCAAAGGAACATGTAGACAGCGTCTTAACTGGAAGTCTGTTCTGAAATGGAGATTCTGTATTCGCCAGCAAGAAGGCTGCACTACCGAATAAGCTGCATCCCAGCTTAACGGTGACAAAAAGAAAAAAAAAACAAAAAAACACATAAACACACACACACAAAAACACTACGTATAGTGATTTTATGAAGATCATACCTGCCATTACTTTTATGCAATTTAATAATAAATTTCATTTGTATTTCTGTGAGATTTTGCGTGTTTCCAAACAATTTCCAGTGTTTGTGTAATTCAAAGTTTTACAGGTACGAATCAAATGACGCAACCTCCAATTTTGAAGAATGATTGAGTGTGTGTGGAAAAATGCTGATGGATCAATCTTGAGAATAACACTCATATGAAAAAGAGCTTGTCTGCTTCCGTTTTCATTCACACATGCCATACAGCTTACTGACGTTTTACATGAGATATCCCTAGTGTGTGATGCATACAGGACAGACTATTGTATTGCAATATGGTTGTGCAAAATTCCTTGCTCATGGTGCGCTTTGTGTTTAAGATTTTGTTTAACCTTCCCAAAATAGGCAGAGAAGCAACAGCAATCAGAAGGTGATGACAAAAAAAAAAAAAATGTCAATTGATTGCAGAACATTGCATTGTCTGTATAAGGACTGATTATCCAACTGGATGATATTGAGTTGCTCATTTGGACATTGCATAGTCCCACACATGATTACATGTGTTTGTTAAACAGGCAATTCATTGCATTGGAAAGATCAGGATTTGCTTGTGCTGGCATAATATGACAGGCCGCACCACAAGTCTACCGCTACGAATCTGTAAATCTAACTTCAATTGCAAAGTATATATCACTGTCATTTTTACCAAGGTCTTCTTCAATCACTCTACAATGCCTGAATACATCTCCCCTCTCTTGTTTCTCTTTCGTGCTTTTATTCCTCCTTTCCTCGTTAACGTTGTCTCACAGCATTTTGTCATGCACCTGCCGTTGCCGGAGAGCTTTGCTCTTGGGGGCAAGGTAAACCGAGTGCTATTAATTCCATACCATCCACATTTTTCTTTTCTGCTATTCCCCAGTCGAGCCAGGTGCACGGACAAGCTTGTTTTCAGCTATTCAAGCAGAGATTAATGCTCAAACTAGGAGGCAAGTATGACCTTCTGAAGATTACCTGGGAGTGTGGGGGGGGGGGGGGGGAGGGGGCACCTGTGTCTGTGTCTGTGTGTGTGTCTGTGTGTGTGTGTGTGTGTGTGTGTGGTTGATCAACATGAAAATGTCACGGGTTATATATTGAAGTAAACCCAACCTGGTTCGGTGGGAATCTACAAAGGAAACTGATAGCAATCAAACATGAGAGGATCTGGGTTTTGTTGTTGTTGTTCGCTACAAATGAGCAATATAAGTGACATTAATATAAACTGATGCAACAATTTCCATGATATGTGGATTTCACTGCCGCAATAAAAACTTATTGCAGGTATGACAAAAGAAATGGCAGTAGATAAACTAGCAACATAGAGTGAAAGAAAAAAAAGCAAGGACACAACTGATTGACTGCTCTTTATCAAAATTCTGATCTAATAATGGACATTAGTCCAATGATATTAAACCCTGCTCTCTAAATTACTCTGCTTGTACTTTGGCAATTCAAATATACAGGTATACTGTGCAAGAGAAAAAGAGAAAAGCACACAGAAATGATAGCAAGAGAGAAAAACCATTTCATTGTTGCTGCTACATAATAATTATATATCCATGCCCACAATTCTAACAAACTTTCAGTCTGCAGCTTGCACAATTATGCATATCTTTTTCTTAGTCACGGATTCATTTTGTGACATCATCTCAATTTTTCTGCTAGAAAAGGATAAAGGTCATATTTCATGTCAATACACACAGCTGGATTGTTTATTGACAGAGGACCCATATCATGACTCACACATATACACAAACACACACACACATGCAAAAAATCCACTGGGATGCAACGTCCTCCATGCATATCATAGCCCACTGAAATCAAATCTTTTTTACATGATGTAGCACATAAATAATAATAATGATAATAATAATATTAATTTATAGACATAAACATAAACACACATTTATTCCAATAAAGGAATAATTACCTTAGTTTGATAAACACTCTTCAACTCATCCTCAAAGATGCTATTCAAATCAAAACCAGGATAATTGTGTGTGGTACTGACATCAATTCTGAAAAAAAAAAAAACTTTCATTTTGCTGAAAAATAAAAGGGTTGCAAATGTTCGAAGCAACAATAAAAACAAACACATAAACCTTATTAGGTTATTGTTTCAGAATGTGATCTGACTTTGTCAGGGGAACATAACGAGGTCAGTTACCATGCTAACCATTTTTGAAATGTTGACTATAAGGGTAAAATAATCAGAGGTCCCAAGGACCAATCACTGTCATGTGCTCTTTGGCTATCTTCACAAGATATGAACACACTCAACCTGTGACCTGAAAATTGTCAGGTATGATGTCACTGCTGGTAATGAGGAATATAGAAATGGAAGTGATCGGGTGACACATATTGTACATACAATGCTACTGTCAAGACAAATGACAAGTAGAAGAAGATTTACATCTATCACTGGGTGCATTTATCAGCTTACTTCTGGCGTAGCATTGAGGTTTCCATGCAACTTTCAGGTAGATTTTTACAGGAAACCATTAAAACCTGTTTGATTATGGGGTTAGAAACACCTTTCTGACATTTTGGCTTTTGAGCAAGTTCTACACAATGGTAGGTAGCTGACTGGTATTTACCCATAAAGGTACATGAAAAATGCCATTAATTTTCAACACATTTTACAAACTGAATAATGCACAGCTTTATGCTCATGATGTTAGTGGAGATGCAGCTCACGCTCGGGAATTCACAATGTCATGCAACATTCACTCGGCTGCGCCTCGTGCATGTTACACCATTGTTTTATACTTGTGCTGCATCTCCACTAATGCACTCTCACCTGTGCATTATTTATATGTCATTACATCATCAGGAATATTTTACTACAAAGACAATCTGTTTAAAATTGCCAATCCTCCTGCTCGATCTCCTCTCCTCTCTCCATCTCTTCATTCCCTCCCATCTGAACATGTTTCACCTTCTCCCTTTGTAGTATTATAATCTTACTTTGCCTGTTTTTCTCTATTTCATATTTGCAAAGCCGAGCTTTATAGATTAGGATTTAAACCAACAAAACTCAGGTCAGGGATATCCTCATAATGCCTTTTCAAATTTAATCTCCATCTTCACAACTGCTGAGAAATCCTATCAAAACTAGAAATGTCGCTTTGGCGACTGGTATGCCTCCGCCATAATGCATGATTTTCCCAATAGGTCTAGATAGTACATGTGGACACTGTGTGATTATATTTTCACAAAATTGGCAAAATATTGAAATGACAAGTTTGTCACAAATGTGTTGAATGTTCACCTTCCTTGACCTAGGTTTAATTGGATGAATAGGAGAGCATGTATCTAGGGATTTAAGGACTTTAACTTGACTTTGACCCATTCATACATTTAGGCATTGAGTAATTTTCAAGGTACAGGTGTGGAGAAAAAGTGCAATTTCTGAATTGAATAGTAAATTGTTACCATTTTTATCTGGCCCTTGACCCTAAAATTCATAAGATAATTACTTTCAGGTAGAACATGCATAATATGTACTCAAAGTTTCAAGGTAAGTTGAGCCACTTCCGAGATATGGAGGAAAAAGTTAGTTCAGCACTTTCACTTGATCTTTGACCTTTTGACCTTTGAGGCAAAAAAAGAAAAAAAAAACCTTCCAGAGAATTTCTATTAGGTTACACACACATACACCAAGTGTAAAAAAATAACCCTGCAGGCATTGCATAAATATGAGGGTAATAGTAAAATTTTGAAGTCTTGCACTTGACCTTTGACCCCATGAACCCTATATTCACTTCCAGTCAGTACATGTATATACTATGTTCCATGAAGATACCTTGAACAATTTTCCAAAGTACGCAGAAAAAAAAGTTTTTTACTTGACCTTTTGACCTTTGACCTTTGACCTCATGACCCAAACTTTCACCAGAGAATCTTAATTTGGTAATACATGTATACACTAAGTTTCAAGAAAATCTCTTCAGGCATTCAATAGATATGGTGGAAATAGTGAAATTTTATGTATTTGACCCTGACCTTTTGACCTTTGACCTTTGACCTCATGACCCAAACTTTCACCAGAGAATCTTAATTGGGTAATACATGTATACACTAAGTTTCAAGAAAATATCTTCAGGCATTCAATAGATATGGTGGAAATAGTGAAATTTTATGTATTTGACCTTGACCTTTTGACCTTTGACCTTGAGCATGTGCACCCAAAAGTTGATAGGCACAACTTCACCCCCTAATACACATACATGCCAAGTTTCATTAGGATACCTCAACAGGTTTCGATAGTTACCTTGTCCACAAAATTCATTACGGACGGACGGAAGGACGGACGGACGGAAGGACGGACGGACGGACGGACGGACGGACAACCCGAAAACATAATGCCTCTGGCACCACTTCGTGGCGGAGGCATAAAAAGTCATTGCAATGAGGCAAACACAATGGATTTTGAGCAATGCACAAAGTCTATGAAAATTCTACATCGAGTATCATGAGAAGGGGAAAAAACCCCACTCTTGCACTAATTTTCAACCAGGGAAAGACCAGGGCTAAAGGCATTTGACCAAGACTCACCCAAATATTTTCACCACTGGAACAAGAAAATGATGCATTAAAGTTATAGCATCATATTAGTGTGCTGACAAGCAGAAGAAATGATGCGCGACACTGTTTCCCCGGGGTACCATCATACCCCAGGTTATGACATATGTGCAGTACCATCTTGTGTTTGTAAGTCATACAGCTACACGCTACCATCAGTGCAACCAGATTTAAGCAGTCAATGATTCCAGTGCCAATTCAGCCATATCATTACATTTTTTACCATAATATTAATAATAATAATAATAATAATAATAATAATAATAATAATGATAATAATAATAATAATAATAATAATAATAATTATTATTATTATTATTATTATCGTCATCATTATTATTATTATCAAAAATAATACTGACAATGATAATAATAAAAATGATATAATGATGCCGATAATAATAATAACACTTTTTATAATCATTACAAAATATGTTACAGTATTCATCGCATAATCGGGACAGGTTGGGAGTAGCAAACACGGCCCCTTTAAGCGGGGTGCCCGATTTCGCGATGAGCACTCACCATACACTAACGGCATACGACATGTACATGTAGTGCACACACACACACACACACACACACACGCATACTGACGTACTGTACATGTCATGAATACACAACCACGCTACCCCTCGGCGCATTCTCGCAATGATGTAGAGTAATCGCAACCGGGTTCTTCTTCTGTCACCTCTCTTATGGATACTTATACACGGCGCTTTCGTGGCTTTGCATGTCCGTGTACTGGATGGACGGAGGTCAAAACACACCAGTCCGAAGCTTGCTTTGTAAGTTCGATGTAAACGACAACTGATAGGGAATCTTTGAAATATTGTTGTGGTATTTTGGTAGATTTTTTGTGTAAAATATCAACAAAATCAAAGATCGCTTGAAGAAAAATTGTCCCATTTATCAGAGGTCCCCGCCCGATTATCCAGTGAAAATAACATGCATTGGAAATGTTTCTGGGAAGCGTATGTCATTTAAGCGAGGTACCCGATTATCAGATGCCCGATTATGCGATGAATACTGTATTACTATTCTTAACAGCAATCTACAATGAGATTATTTTAATCCAAGAACTCATTCTATGATTTTTACATCTTCCTTGGACTGATAATATATAGTGTGGTGCAGCTGTCTGCATGTGACACTGAGATCATTGGTGTAGTGTGTGTGATGAGCACTAATGTTATGCAACTGTTGTACTGCTGAGCTCATTGTTGAAAAAATGAAATTCTTTCATAGAGAACTAAAAATTACTTTCACAGGGTGCTACATAAGCACTTCCCCGATTGCCTGGGGAAAGTGAAAATCGAATTCGGGAAAGTGAAAATCGAATTCGGGCAAGTGTTTTTGAATAGGGCAAGCAAAAAGTTTTGAAACCACTTTTTTCCCCCCTAATTCCCCAACAAACCCGCAAAGTCAACCATACAGAAGCCCAAAGGTAACGGCTGTTTAGTGAAGCAACAGACTTTATATTTCATTTCAGTAACTTTCCAACAATTAAGTGAAGAATCCCCAATGCAATGCAACGGCAACACTTGATTGGACAGAGTTTGTTACTCCATTGTGTTTAAGCATGCAAATCAGTGTGTGCTGTTTATTCAAATGATTGTGTTTTATTAACGCTTTGACTTTACACATGATTTTTTATATCTTTTCCTTTTATTTTGGACTTTCTTTTGGGCAAGTAAAATTGATATTCGGGCAGGTGTCTTCCAGCATATTTGAAAATCTGCTTGCCGGACCGGGCAAGTGGTAAAATAAAGCTATGCAGCACCCTACTTTCATCCTCTTTTTTTTTTTTTTTTTTTTTTTTTTTGGGGGGGGGGGGGTATAACGCACCATGCTGAAATGATATAATTCCCCAAAATGGTGGATTTCTATTTGCTAGCTAAGGGTACCAAAAACTGCATCAAATGAAGAGATTGGGAGAAGGATTTGGTTGACAGAAAGTTGTCAATTATGAAGTGATGCATTACAAATTTAACCTTGAAATCCCAACCCAAGTAAGACGACAGAATGATAAATTGCAATGTTTTGTTGTTGTTGTTGTTGTTGTTTAATTCAAAGGAATTATGGCAAATTCTAGATTGGCATGTTTTTGGTCATATTTGCCATTTTAAATCTTAGGACTTACTTTGTCCCCCACAAACACAACCATCATCAATTCTGGCCCAGCGGCCACACACCTGCAACACAAGGTCTGGAATTAACCTGGAAAAGTAAGAGGGGTCAGGGAGAGTGTCTGAATTGCAAAGGCTATACAGCTGCGACATTTTTCTGGACTGTTTTCGTAAGATCTGCAATCGATATCAAAGGCACTATCTCACGGCTCACTCCGCCGGAGACACAAAAATCAATCCCCCCTCTCAAGACTTGGGGATGAAGGTCCTAATGAAGTGATCTTTTTATAACAAACACAGGTTCCCATCAACTGGGTGAAAAGAAACGTGAAGCGCATTTTCCCATAGCGCTCAGAAAATATTTGGATACTGTGTTATGAAAGCACCGATAAAATAGGCAAAGTTATTTTTTCAATATATATAAACATGAAGAGACCATCTCCCTACATTCTTGTTTGTATAATTTGATTTTTATCTCATTGAAGGTCTTACTCTTTAAATACATACAAAGGTATGTGTGTGCATATGTGTGTGTGTATGTGTGTGTGAGTGATACGATGAGATGCGTACATAAACATAGACACGCATAGTATGTGAATGTATGTTAACACAAATTTATGCTTACATAAATATGTTCACATACATATTTGTATAAACATACATTTGTACAAAGACTTATACACAACTATCTAATCATCCTGTATGTATGGTGCACACTGTTCATGAATATGCTGTGTGCAGTCATCTATCACTCAAATGTACACGTATCCTCAAAAACATTTTCACACTGATTCAAGCGTGACGTTGCTATTTTTGCTTCAACATCAATATTCGAAGCTGCACTTGGCTAAAGAACAAAAGCTTCATTCCATAAATTTATACAATTTTGCTAACTGGTGCCTTTTCGAAGACTCAGGTTTGAAGATAACATTATCTAAGGACTTCTATCTAAACACTGGGGTTATGTGATTATTGTTCCTGTGTCATTCAACCTCGGTACATCAGGGAGTGATGGGGTGAAATTATTTAGGACTGTGCCATCTGCACGTTTTACAAACAAAGGGAGCAAGAGCCCTCTCGTATTGATTTCCTTCCGACGACGTCGTCGTTGGCACCCTTGCCTTCCGACCAAACTGAATTTACCGAGACAATCCCCCGGCTGGCACGGTTGACCCCTGCATCTCGGCGGCAAAGACGATTTTGGTCCTGACTGCTCCCGTCAAAATACTCGTGTCCTCTGAACCCCCACCACTTTTATTTCGGGGTGTTTACTCTGACCACAATGCTAATGTCAAGATATGCCGATGCTCGGGTGTGGGGGGGGGGGGGGGGAAGGTCGGAGGAATTGGGAGAGTGTTTTGTTGATGTCACTGTCGGGGAGCAGTGCCCCGGGGAGAGCTGACATGAGGTGGGCATGCATCGGCACGAAGGGACACACCAGCAAAACAACGCTGCCACAGATAGAGGGCGACACACTGTAGTGCCGAGGGACCCTGCGCATCACGAACTGCCGACGAACGATACCAAATTATTCATCACTCTCTCGTAGCATGCGGAAAACTGAGAAGTCAAGACCAAGGCATGCATCACCACGGCTGAGCGACGCTCTACACATCCACACTGTGCATGCAACTACGCCAGTCTGTTGACTGCTGACTTTTCACACACAAGTGAAATTCTGTTGAACATCTATTTGGGTCCTTGATTGGGCCATTGGCAAGACACATACATATGGCAAAATGTCCAAGACAATGACATAACAGGCTCTCCACTTCATAGACAGGGCAATCTGATGTTATGTCTGAAGATCTCCTGATGCTACAGATGATGTTGCAATCTCAGATTTTTTTTTTTTTAATGTAGTTATGCAAATATTCTGTACCATGACAAAAGCATTCCAGTTTTATTCATTTATTTATTAATTTTTGGTTTTTGTCAGTCAACTGCATAACCAATTCAGAATAAAGAACTGTTCTACAAAGTAATAGTCTCTATTTAAAGGCTCCCTGTATTTTCTTTATAAATTATCTCTCGAGATTTTCCTACATTATTGATATATGCATAGAACAAGTTTTTCTAATCACACTCATTTAGGAGTCATTCAAATTTTTGAAAATATGCATTCTGACCTAACAATCACTCCTGTTCTGGAATGATTGCAACTTCAGTTCACGGAACCTTCAAGTAAAGAGGGAAGTGATTACTAAACAGGTTAAAATCTATGTCCGGTACATGATTGCATGCAATCATCTTCACCATACAGGAATTTTTACGATGGGATAAGAGGTGTTTTAATTCAAATCTTACAATATTCATTCATCTAACATCTGGCGCTAGTGAAATGTGACACAAAAATCACATTAAAATGGTCCTTTATATTTGAATCTCAGTTCTGAATGAAATCAAAGGCTGTTTGTTAGCCAACCATCTGTGATAGCTGCTATTCATCGTGGTTTATTTAGTTATGACACAAAAATCACATTTGCATTGTCCTTGACATTTGAATCTCTGTCCTAAATAAAATCAAAGGCAGTTAGCCCAGTGTCTGTGATAATTGCTTTTCATCATGGCTGATTTAGCTATGGCATCACCTGACAGTGGATCTAAAACTAGCACTTTGTTACCAACATTATCACTCATAATAGCATGAAAGTGCTCCAACAGCTTACTTCTTGTCTCTTATTTTTGTACATACTATAAAATATCTAATTCTTTGTTTTGAAGATGACTAAAGAGAGAAAACATACCAAAGAAAGTGAAATTACAATGTCAGATTGATGTAGTCGGGTGAGACAAGTGTTGATCATAATAAGACACCAGCAATATGGCTAGACATGGTACCATTTACATGTACAGTTGAACCTCTCTTATCCGGCCTCCCTTTATCCGGATCTCTCTATTATACGGACGAAATCTCGCTGTGATTTTGTTTTTTTTTAAATAATAATTACGGGAGGAAAGGGGGATTCCCAACTCCTTGAGAACTCCTACACAAACACACATGAATTACATATTACTTCCAACATTAACATACACCTCTATTTTGGGGTCTGTTAGTGTTACTGAGTGTAACAATGAAAATGTTGCAGTATACACGTTACTACATGTGGTATTACAATAGGCTACATCAGTACATGTGTATGTATATGTACATGTTTAAAGCATCGAGTCTCCCGTATCCGGCCAAATCCCTTATCCGGATGAGCCCCGGTCCCAACTTGTCCGGATACGAGAGGTTCACCTGTATGTCATTTGCCATACAAAGTCACCTTCTGTTAACATTGACAGACTGTTCCACTTTCACATAGGCTGACGTACAATGTAACATGCTGCTGGATCCTTTGTAGAGGGAAAACAATAAATGCAGCAAGCATTTTGAAATGCAAGTTGAAAGGCTAAAAATCAGAAAAATGGCAAATTACTATAAAGACTCAAGTTTCTGTGTGGTACACAGAGACAAGTGAAGGTCAGGGTGGCTAAATTTACCGAACGTCTTTCAGACGAGAGAGCTGCAAATGCACTAGATTTCTATAAAAGATCCTTTAACCCTCCTTCCTTTTACCTTCCCTCCCCGAGAAGGTTTTTAAATTTGGGCCAGTATTTGTTGCCACGGCAACCACACTTTCAATCCATCACCCGCTCATCGCGCGGCCACTCTCCCCTCAAATTGTCGGCAATTAAGCCTAAACAGCCTTTGTGACCCCCCCCTGACCGCCACGGTTGGGAACGTGGCATGTGCTGCAGAGGAGCAAATCAACACCCTAGGCAAGTATAATGGAAAGGTGAATGACAACATGAGCGTATCATGGCTTGAGTGTTACTCCCTATTACAATATCGGAAAGTACCACACTCCTGCATCTAATTTCCATGAGGTCTTATCTTGCAGATCCTGCCTGCTTTATATAGCAAAGGCAGAATGATAACTGTGACACTAGATAATTTAAAGGCAAAACAGGACATAGATCCTTTATTGCAGACAAGACAGACTTCCTCAAGATTGTGAATAGCCATTTGAGGTGACAAGACAGACCTGAATTGGTTTCATGAAATTTACTCCTGTGACAATTGCTCCCTTGAAATATGTGCATTTGAAGCCAAACATAAATTCTATCCACAATTATAACCCTAACTCTAATCCTAATCCTCACATCAAGCTAAACCTAAAACCCTATCACAACCCTAACCCTAACCCTAAGTCCCTAAAGAAAATATTAAAAGACCAGAATAATGTTACAGGAGCAAATGTTGCATTACCACTTCACATGATTGTCATTTTTAGCTGCAGTTGATTTGCTTGCAACAAGACCTTAAGAAGAATATTCACAAATTTTAACAAAGCAAAATGTTCAGTTGGACCTGATAAACCTACTTCATATCTTCACCAGATAACTGCATTATATCCATTATTTACTTTGCCCTGTATTTTGTTTATACATCTACCTACACAGGGAAGTTGATGGCATTTCATGTCTACTTGAAATTTCAACAGCACCACATCTAACCATTACTATATTAAAAGAAAATGATTATACTTTGTAATTTTCAATTATCCTAAGTTTACAAAGATTTCACAAACTTGTGGCATAGTTTTCATTTATTGTCAAATATATCGCAGTATTTCATGTTAAGATATATTATGAACAAGGTCACATTCCATGAAATGCACAACTCATTTATCAAAAGGTTGATGAAATAATAAAGAAAAGCATAATTGCCAAAACTACCACATCTGGTAGTAGACTACAGAGTTTGAAAGATTCCAGTTGCCTACCAATTTTCAAAATCCAATATCTACCTTTTTTTTTTTTTTTTTGTTCATCCACATCTACCTTTTTTTTTTTTAATTAACCCGTTGAGGATAAGTCCCGGGTATACTCGGCATGTGTCCATGGGAAATGGGTGTTGTAGCAAAATCAGTCGGTCTTCAACGGGTTAATCTGTCATCCACCCAAATGATTGAGTAAATCAAGATGAAAACGCAAGTCAATACACCGAGCCTGTGCCAAATATCAATATTTTCATGAACAAAAGCAAGCTACATATAGCTAGTTTATAGTGGCTGCATAGCTTATAATTAGGTTCCCTGCATTTGTATAAGAAATGAGAGGCATCCTGAATGAGGACATGATTGTGACCTTTTTCTAGCCTTACACTGTTATAATCAAGTAAAAATTAATGATATCTAAAATAAATTCATCTGGCAGTCTTATCAATTGATGATCACTGAAATGGGATTCCTAAGTAGCCTAAAATGGAGCCATTTTACTTGTTAAATTTAAAAGTTTCCCCACTCTTGGAGGGGAGCCATCCCCCCCCCCCCCCTCCCTAAGACCCTCGACCTATTTCTCAAATCAAAATGTTGGCAAGTAAACTGTATGTTAACCTGTTGAGGATAAGTCCTGAGTATTCACTCGAGCTATACTCGGGTAGGTGTCTATGGGAAATGCGTGTTGTAGCAAAATCAGCCCGTCTTCAATGGGTTAAAAGTAAAAGTCAGGCAAACTCAAAAATGAGCATACTCAAGATACAGTTGGAATGCATTGCTTGCTTGCTGGGCTTGAATTGTTGATTTGTCGGAACGTAGTCACCCTCTGATCTGTTAATAAGCTCAAGTCACATCATGTGTTAGACACCATATTCTATGACTCAGAGAAAGGCAAGACACTCTGAAAACCTATCAAACATTTTATTATCCTTTCACTGTGGATGAAACTTATCGAGTTGCAGACTTATTCTTGTGAGATTTGTGTAAAAGTGCATCACATCTGTAAATTTGGAAGTGTGCAGTGGACAATAAAACCTCCTCGTCTTAATACTATAATTGGAGATGGTGATCAAAGACTATGAAATTCTCAGGAGCCAGACATACACTGCTTCTGGATGCATAAGATTTCATTCCCCCTGCCTCATATCATAGGGAGGGACAGCTCCCTCGCTTGACGTGAAGTGCAGATTCAATTTCAGCCATATATCACGGCACACTGGCTTGTTGTGATCATGAGAAAAACACACTGGCTGCAATATCGCCAACAGATGGCAGCATTTCATTTCTCACTCGAAGGGGTGAATCTATAACATTGACTCCACACAGTGGGAAAAATGATGCTGAAGTATGCAGCCCTCAAACAGACGCTAATTTTCTCTGCCAGAAGAGGACTTCCCAAACCATATGTATTTAACGCGTAGTTTATCTTGACCCAGTGAACAGACCAACATTTACGAAACACTAAGAGAAATTTTAATAGAAGTAGGACACTCCCTTCGTAAGAGATGATTTTTTTTTAAGGTTTGGTCAATTCTGTACAGATGTCAGTGTCAAATGATTTAATGTTTTTTTTTTTGGTATGAATCTGCTGAATGATGGTAGCTCAAATTCAAAGGTTTGCCAATGAAAACTTACTCATATTATGCTTTGTTGAGATACTTTTTTTAACCCTTTGAGGACGGGCTGATTTTGCTACAACATGCATTTCTCGTAGACATTTGCCTGAGTATACTCGAGACTCGTCCTCAATGGGTTAAGGATCTACAGAGACACATGAGACAACAGAAAATATGGACACATATTGTTTAAAGATGAAAGGGTATACTGCTTTGCAGGTATGTCACTGGTCATACCAGTATGTATACTACAGCAATAAAATGCAATTTTTTTTTGAGACATGACAGTCACATGGCTGAAGTGAAATTCAGATATCTGATCTCCAAAACAAGAGACTGAACTTCTGACTAGGCACAGCAATTTGACCTTATCAATTGACCTATTCCTTAAACAGAAATAAAACAATGTTACTTAGTTTCAGGCTATTATGTATTTGATTTGAACGTTTATTTCTTATTGCTGTACTTTAAGTCATGAACTTCTCAAGGATGTCAACCTTATAAACAGCACTGCAGTTTTCTCAGGGTTGAAAATGCATGTTTTGGGAGATAAATCAGAATCTTAACCTTCTGTGCAACACACAAACACACAGTGTATTATTACAAACAATTTGGGACAAACAGTACTTTCTATGAAACCTGCAACATTTTTGGCATAGAACAGCCCAAAATAAAGCCAAAGAAGTAACAGGTGGCATCTCTGAATTCCAGCCCCCTGCTCTGATCAAAAGGGTGGGCCATTTCTCCTTTAACATGTTAAAGATTAGTCCCAAGTATACTCGTGCAGGTGTCTATGGGAAATGCGTGTTGCCATTTCTCCTTTAACATGTTAAAGATTAGTCCCAAGTATACTCGTGCAGGTGTCTATGGGAAATGCGTGTTATCTGCTCGTCCTCAAGGGGTTAACACATAACCTCAGGACTTTGAAGCAGCCGTAGCTATCATATTCCTAGTCCTTGTAGCTGAGGTTATTGTTTAGAAATAGAATCTGCATGAATTTGAGAAGATATTAGGAAAACAACACAAGCATCTCTCCCCATGTTTATCACAAAGTATCTGCTATGACTAGACATGTGTATCATAAGCTCAGGATCCACACTGCAAGACTAATATTACAATGAATACATACACCATGATACATTGTACACACATGATATAAATACACACAAACTATATGTTTTGTATGTATTCACTTGTGGCATGAATACGTGTAATATCTGAAGAGTAAACAGCCTATAAACCAGGCTACCTTTCTACTAAGCATTATTCAAGGACTAACTTGACGCTTTCTTATGCGTGTGAGTGAATTACCTACTGTAAACCAGAAACATTCGCTAACTGGAGCCAATAACCTTTTTCACAGCATGAAACTTTCATGAATCATCACTGGTATTAATTGCTTTGTGAAGACAGATGTTTTTGCATGCATTTTGCTGGTGCAAATCTTGGCTCCTCGCGAAATTTGCGAAAGTTTCATACACACTAATTTCTTGTTTTACAGTAGGCTTATTTAGCTTACTGCAAGCTGGGAGAATCAGATGCATCAAAGTCATCGTCAGGGCAACACAGACCTAGGTGAGGCATTGGACCATTATTTGAAATTATATCCCTCACTGATGAAATCCTGTTTAGTGATTGGTCTACACAGTATCATGTGACAAAACATAACATCGCTATTACGATGATGTTGAAAACAAGATGTCAATGGAAAAAATGTGCTATACACTGTGATGACATTCATGGTATAGTGCACTAAACTAATGTTGTCATACATGTTATACATGTCATACATTATTTATAGCCTGTGTAATTAAGCGCTATCAGTATCAGCCTAACTGTGCAATTTGCATTTAATGTGGTACACTGATTGTCTGCTCTGCTCTGTAGCATCTAGACATTTTCATTTTAATGATTCTACAATTATTTTTTGAAAGTTTCGTTGGAGGGATACAAAACAAGTAAATCATGCACTGTTTAAAGTTACAAGTAAGATCTAATGATTCCTCTTTGACAGAAATTGTGCTATTTTCTTCAGCACTGTGGCCCTCAGAAAATAATACTATTCCTACCAACATGGGAGTCCATTTCTTCAACTAGAGCCTTTTTGTGCATGGTATACAGCGTATGTTTGTATCCTGTAAATGCAGAAATATTCCCGGCACATTGATTTTGTGTCTTTCAGTTAACTTTTGGTCAGCGAATATTCAATGACCTGCAAAAATATTTTTGCACTTTTTCCTGCATATTTTGAACGGGATGAATCGTGTGCTTCATTAGTGGTGCCTCCCTGGTTAGAGAAAGTGTGTGTGTGCACGTGATTGTGCCCTAATTAGTATAAGTAGTGTTCATTTTCAATACATTGTGTGTATGCAGTAATTTCTGTTCAGGCTGGCCACACATTCAAATGGACTGGGCAGCACATCAATTTTCATGCCGGGAAATTTCAAATAAAATTCTGTCTTTTCTTCGAAGTGGATGAAAGCATACAAATATTAAACCACTTATGCAGTGTGGATTCAAGAACCTGCAAAAATGACTTTAAGCCACTCAGCGCAAAAAAAAAAAAAAAAAAAAAAATCAATTGCATGAAAATATCGGCATTTACACTAGTAATCTAAAATGTACTGCCCCAATACTCAACATGATAATAACCATGATTTACGATGTGATGCATTATAATTTAGGCCTCGGACTACTACTCTGCATGTTTGTTTCAATAAAGCATTATCACATCAAATCAAATCAAATCAAATATGGATAACAAGTTGCAAATAGTCCCGACACCGGAGGAAAGGAATATATATGCAGCAATATACAGTATTTTGCATTGTCTAAGTTCCTTCCATATGGTATAGTTTGTCTGAACACTTTACAATCAAGCCAGGTGATACACATCTCCCTAAACAAACACACAAACAAACAAATATACATACATACATACATAGTACATAAATATACATACATACATACATACATACATATACATACATACATACATACATACATACATACAGTTTGTCTGAACACTTTACAATCAAGCCAGGTGATACACATCTCCCTAAACAAACACACAAACAAACAAACAACATACATACATACATACACTTGAAACATGTATACGTACATATAGACACTAAATGCTTGCTATAGATACATACGTACATACATACAATTGTACATACAGTCATGCCCACAAACTCATAATGTACACACAGCTATATTTCTTTGGGATCGCCTTCGATCATCCCCATCAAATCCATTTATACCATTTAAATCATCCCCTACTGGATTTATCTTGACAGCAGCAGCCTAGCTATAGGAGGTCAACGATCACTCGCTTTGCTCTGTGCAGTCGACGTTCCTCGGGGACAACACGCTTCCTCAGTCCCTGCAGTATTATATTGCTGTCGGTACTTCACAGTATCTCTATTGATTGGGCCGATGCTTTCTTGTGCAAACAATGAATAAAAGAGAAGGGGGATGGAGCATTCCAGGAAAAAAGCAAACAGATACTACAGGAAAAAAAATATATGGCAGTCACACATGTAAAACAGAAAGGAAAACTTGTTTGCCCATGAGCTCAATCAATTCTGGTGAGAGGAATGAAAGAAAAAAAAAAGACTCATCTTCCAAGATGCATCGTCGTCCTTCAAGAAAGGCAAAGAAGAGGTAGTAATGTACTTAACCCTCAGAGCACTGCCAACACAAAATACCATTGACTTGGTGTATTCAAAGTACTACCATTTGGTAATGGCAGGGTTTATATATAACTATCATTAAAAACAAGATAATCATATGCCCCTATATGTTATTCTCCACTGATTGTCCATAAGATAACTGAAGCAGTTACTAACGAATAATAAGACTTCCAAAGCATATCTTTAAATACTTAACCCGTTAAGGAGGAGCCCCAGAGCCCCGAGTAGCAAGTGTCTATGGGAAATGTGTGTTGTAGCAAAATCAGCCTGTCCTCAACAGGTTAAGCCACTTCTAGCATGGATATCAACTTTTTGTATGCCATGGTATGAACACTGTTTGTGTCACATTATTCTGAGACCAGAATGCATGAACACTTTTGGAAAATTTCTGTGTTTGTTTTTTAAGACATGCAACTTTTTAAAGAAGCATTTATGCTGGAAATGCAGTACAGCAATGTTTTAAAGAAAATGGCAAGCTGAATGGCTATGTTGCTTACAAATGTGGTCAGTATTTAAAACAGACCATAAAACTACAGACAGACTTTACAGTGTATGTATATACATGATTTTTTATTGGCTTTATTCAAGTTTAAGACAATGAGTATTAGACATAAATACTTTAAAAACCAGGCTCATCATTTCATGCCTAACGAGTGGTAGATTAAAACACTTATGACTGTACATAGGTCACAAAATAACTGTTGAAAATTGCAATACTACAGCACAAAGTACACAAGGTACAAATCCATCATTTTTTACCATCTAAAATATACTACTGCAATACACAGAAATATTCCTTCTCTACAAGGAAGAATATATCAATAGGAGGAAGAAACATATATATAATAAATTGTAGGCATATAAACTTGTTTTTAATGTGACTAGCTACCAGTGCTAATGAGGACATTCACATTCAGTGTATATCAAATTCCAGACAGAGCACACGCCTTGTTGCCACAAGAAAAGCATAATTTACAAGTGCTCACCCACGCACCTGAAACAATAGGCATTCCCACACACTACCCACTGATGTCACTGGTAGCCATACAGTTGCCATGGAAACACAGGTGATGCCATGGAGGATTTCTATCTGCAAGTCATCTTGAAGGATTTCTGTACTGCAATGGTGAGAAGTGGTTGTTATTATTATAAGACACAGAGCTGTGATGCTACATGGTCAATGAGGCATAAAGCACAACTTTACGAATAAATGCTTGAGGTAAATTTATTTTACTTGCACATTGTATGTATTTACATTTTTTTTTTTTTTTGCATGATACTTAGGAATACATAGGCTGTAACCACTTGGCTCCACCACCTCCTCCCCCCCCCCCCCCCCCCACCCCGTTACTTTTTTTTTTTTACCCCGGAAGTGGCACCTGACAAAAAATGTGATTAAGCTTTTTTTTTTTTGTTCTGCTCGTTTATAGATGATGGCAATTGGAAGCCAACTGCAAGTTGTACCAGAGGTTTTTTTTTTGTGTGTGTGTGTTGTTTGTTTGTTTTTTCACCAGCCAGAAGTGGCACCAGAAAGTTGCGTTGAAGCCCCCCCCCCCCCCCCCCGCCCCCCCCCCCCCTTTTTTTTTTTTGCTTGTTAGCTGATGAGGCCCGGAAGTAGCACCAGAAATATAAACTGGGCCCCCCACTTTTAAAAATGTGGCATCGGCTGTGAATCTGAATTCTGGCTGCCATACTTTGGTAGAAAGGACTCATTCATCTCTGGAGGCAGTTCAATTTAAAACCCAGATCTCAAGAAGGTGTACTGTCAATATGCTGATGCATTAGTCTTTCCTCAACTCTACCTTTCATTTTTCTTACTCTCTCTTTTTTTTTTCCAAGTGTGTATAGACTATCAAAAGAGTGACATCCAATGGAATGGTTATTTTGCTGACATTACCATTAATCTTATTACTATAATCATCATCTTCATTATCGTTACTATTGCCATATATGCATTTTCATTATTATCATCATTAACGTCATCATCATTATACGTACACTTCCATTGCAACCTTCATCAATCTCCTTTACATTTTTGGTTTGATCTATGACAGTTATACCTATGTTGTTCACAGCCTCTTTTACCCTTGTGGATCTCTTCTCACAGCCCTTTCATTTATATATTCTATAAATGCTCCAATGGAGTCTTGAGCCAAGACTAATGGCAAACAGCATGTGAGCAATCCTTCCCCGTCTTGCAAGTCACAATTATGTTGACAATCATGTTAAATGTGTCTCGTAGTGAAGGGGCAACTGCAGGCATGCACGGCTGCCATATATACAAGCAGAGCAAGCCAGCATGGCAGCACAGCGTTCTGCTATGCGAGTGGCTCTAGTATAACATTCAAGCTAGCAAAATTCAAGCGCTCCCTTTGAGAAAATGGGTATGCCGGCAGCATGTCATTTTCATTTCAAGATTCAAGGATAATTTTCATGCATAGTGCTCTATTTGTGGCGTGGCCCCTTTTTCTGTCTCAATTAAAATGACTGAACCTGTTACTATGGCACTGCTGGTTGACTTTCAGTCTTAACTGACTGGGGACCAATAGTCTATAGTGGCTGCAGAAAGTTTTATGCAATGTAGCTACTACGAGAACTGCAAGAGTTAAGGCCTATTTTGTGCCACCCATACATGCATTTCAGGACAGCTGGCAGGCATGTTATATCAGCGACTGGGAATAAGCAGATTTGTTTTGGGAAGTAGCGCCCAAGGACGTGGCAGCACGCTCCACTTTCAAAAATTTGAGTCATTGTTGCTTAACTCTCTCAGAACCTCCATCTCAAAGTGCTATTGAAATTCAATACAGGTACTTTATACAGAACTAAAAACCTGCACTCCAGTGGTAGATGTACTGTTTTATTTCATCTCAACTCACATCAAAATGAAGCTGTTTCACAGCTTCACCACAGATACCATCAGCAATTAAAGAAATTGGACACGATTAGACATAAATATTTGGGGTTTTCCTTTGTGGTTGCTGAATTCACTCCAACAAATTATCAGCAGTTTCATGACCGCAATGCACATGAGGACATTACAAGGTAATATCATCAGCTGAAAACCAGAAGGTCGTTATTGCAACTGGGGAGGGGGGTAAATTGGTATCACAATGTAGAGCTCAATCTCCTCTACATTATGGTATCAATTTTAGATTATTTTTATTTTCAGCAAAATGTTAAAAATCAACACCACAGGGGTGCTATTATACCTGATATTTGCAAAAAAAAACCTTATAAATCCACTCACTTTTTTATGAAACATACTTCAAATCTTAGAACCCGATAGTGCCCTTCTGGTTTGTGAAAATTGTATGATAAGTCCCGATTCGCAGAAAACTTGGACATGCTAAATATATAATGCACAGAGTAGTAATTCTGCAATATTTTTTATGTGTCTGTGTGTGTGTGTGTGTATAAGCAGAGCTGCCTAACCGTCGACTGCAAAACCACCGCTGCGTCTTATACATAGATTTTGGCACAATATATTCCATGACAGACTCTCTATAACTTTCTCACTACCTGAAAACAGCGACAAACCATTTTTTCCCCTCTCCACAGGCACATCTTGCCATTAGTTTTTGTCAAAAACATGTGTAATTCAAACTGCATTGACATTTTGCAAGTGGCATTTTGTTCCAACTCCTTATAAATAACCCTTGTTTTATTAGTATTACAGCTGAGCTGTCATGGCGTATCTCATTACGGTGTGGTCCGTGCAGTCTCTTTTGTCTCAGAGATCTTTGCCAGTCTCTTCCTCTGAAATATTTTTTTCTTTTCTCTCAGCGCGACAAGGCAGCATGCATCATCAAACAACCATCACAATTTGAGTCACGTGTCTGCGGGATACATCTGCATGGAAAAATAGAATTCATGAAGGTGTATAATTTCACTGCATTTCTTTAACCCTTCCTGTGCTCACCTCACCAGTTGGCGCAAACGCTGAAGTGCTTTCCTTGCCAGCTGACACAGATGTCTGGATACTATCTGCCAATAAATAGAGATTACCCATTCCTCCTACTCCCCATTTTGCCATCTCTGCTTTCCTGTCGGACTGAGGTACGATGCTGCTCTGGAGTGGGCTTCCAAAGTTTACAACTAGGTCAAGTTTGGAGGAATTACTCAACGCTGATCAAAAAGCATTGCAAGTTAAAGGGATGGTATAGTATTGGTTGAGATGAGGATTCAGCTTTTAACTTTTTGTGAGATACTTTATAGAAACCACTTTATGAAATGTTAATGAGCATACAATTCTAGAGGAATTCAAAGTTAAATTGATATAAATTGGTTTTGAAATGGCTGAGATATCTAAAAAACAAAATAAAACAAAGCGATCCTAATAAAAGGTGGGTTCCACCTTTTATTAGGACCATCTTGTTTTCGATATCTCAGCCATTTGCAAAAAAAAATCTTCATCAAATAAAATTTGAATTCCTCTTAGAATCATATGCTCTTTCAAAGTTCATATTAGATTTCTCATTATCCCGAAAAATCATCATCACAGAACATTGGAAACCTGAAGTCCCATCTCAACCGAAACTATACCATCCCTTTCAGCTGAACTCTTTATGTGCCACGTTCGCACGTCCGGCTCAGTCGACGGCGTGACAACTTTGCATATTCTGCTCAACAAACAAAGCCGTCAAAACCGATCGATAAATCGCTAATCCCGCGGTACAATCAAATCGTTTCTCGTGCTTTTGTTCCTCTCACATACGGCTTGCATTCCATGTCGTGATTGACTATCAAGCAGTGTTCCCAACTAGATTTGCGTGTCCATTCTAAGTTTCTGTCACTATTTTATGTGCAAAAGTCATGCCTTTACAGTAATGTAGCAACTGATAATTCAAAGGAAAAATTGAAAATAGAATTGTTATACATTGTATATGGAAGCAAAGTTTCGCATTCATCTTTAACTTTGCTCACTATTATCTTCAGCTAAACAGAAATTTGTAGAAGGTATACAAACTGGAAAAACAGAATTCTTTCTCAAAGCATGACTACCTTCGTGTCTCAGAATAACGTGGCACACAGGGGGTTTCCACTATGGCACATAAAGAGTTAATGCCTGGTGCCTACAGGGTTAAGGCATGTCGTAAATGAGGGAAATAAATGGGGCAGAGCAGACACGGCATAGAAATTAAATGAAATTCTAGACTGAGCATCGTATCTCTCAATATTCTTGCATACAAAATGTCACCTATCTCCTTTCTCCCTTAAGGCAACAGTCACCTATTGAGTTGCCTGTAATATTCATAGATATCATGTTGTCATGCAACTCACTGATGCAGCAAATTGATTCTCTTTCATATCAACACAAGGCAGTCTAATAAATTGGTCTCATTTTGTATGAAAACAAATAAGAATAAGAAAAGAAATTTCACAGTAAAGACACCATGATGAATACTGGCAGGTTCAAGGGGATTCAAATTAATTAACTGGCTTGAAGGCAGTCAACAACAAATTTGTAATCACTTATCAAAGTTCATTCAAGCTCCCAGGGACACTTTCCTACATCTTCCTTTGGCATTACACCAGCTTCAAAACAAACCCTATCACACCTTGACATCACAGTGGATATATGCGACCCTACATCACAAAACCAACAAAAAGTCACCAAACATGGATTTTCAGTTAAGGGCAGATTCTGAAAGAGTAAACCTTAAGCTTTAAAATGATGTATAACCCAATTCATATGGACTCTCCTAACCTATCTAAATATTGGAAAGAAAGCACACACTCTGGAAAAAAAAATGTGTAATGCTAAAAGAGGCTTGGGTTCAGGGTCTATTCAAATGCTTAATCTTCAAGCTATGTTCTGCACAATGAATGGGACACAAAATGGGATGTAAAACTCCCTAGCAACAACAATGAAGAGATTACCAGATGAAGCTCAAACTGAGCATACTGTATCAACACATTCTATCCATCACTACCACCAACTTTCAAAAGTTATTAGCATTGAAAGTGAAGAGTGTGTAAAAGGTTTTTGAGAAATGAAAGGGGACGTCTTAGACATACCACAGCACACCATTCTACCAAAAAAAAAAAAAATTTCTACAGAAAAATGATAAAAACACAATTTCCCATTTGCTTTACAATTCCAAACCTTAGGATAGCATAGAAAAAGATTTATTCTCTTAGAAATACCAAAGACTCAAGCTTGACTAGATTGACCCCTTTCATTTTTTTTTTTTTTTTTTTTTTTTTTTTGAGTCCTAACGTAAAATTAGGGGTTAACTTTTTGTTGCAATACATCCATATTAGAAAGCTTGGTCCTATTTGAGCTGCTCAAGATATGGGTGTAGATTCCATTGAAGAAATCTACATCATAGCAACATTGATGTACAGCCACTTTCACAGAGATCCATCAGGCAGACATGATATAGGCTTTAGAGAGACAAATCTTGATAAATTCTTCTGTCATACCACCACTCCTAGCCATTTATATCTCGGTAAGGTTAATCTTAAAAATTAAATATTACTGTAATCTCTGTAAGAGCAATAGTACCTTGTTGACATCTTACCAAACTAATCTTGATATAAACAAACTAGATGCAACACGACCAATAGTAGTAACATATCTATATGCCAGCTAAACAATATCTAGCGTTTGAATAACTTCTACCCCTGTGAGATAAATGGTAAAATGCTTAACTCAGACCCAAATAAAAACAATATAACAGCTTTAATAATATACCTCTACAAGATGAACCTCATTGACTCCTAGCATGGGTAAGACCCATCCTACTAACCTATATATCTTAACGAGATCATGTTATTTATTCATATCTTAACGAGATTGTGTTATTTATTCATATTCTCAATGAGATCGATTGCACACAATCGGTTCTGGTAAAAATCTCTGTAAACACACATCTTCATTAGATGTGAACTTAAGATGGGCGCGATGATATCAAGTCCGGTGCCAGCAGGACTATCAACCATCACCTGAGACAAATCATCAAGAATCCGGTCAGATTATTGGCAACAAGATCCGAGCAACGAGCCTCCGCTACTGTCATCCCGAATTCAATTACGTCGAGGATGAAGAATTCCGTGCTCAGTTGATTGCCCATCTGGGTCTCCTTGGTAACCGGTGGGGCGTGACACAAACCTGCATGTCAGCCAGCCGCTCTCTCCACTCGGACCCTTAACGACCATCCGCATCATCCAGGGTCTCCGCCTGGTTCACATTTACCCCAACCCCCTGGAACCCTTCCTCTCACAGTCATGAGCACAAACGTTACAGCTAGATAAATGGATGCTGGGGGGGGGGGGGGGGAGGGGGAGGATGATGTACCTGTACATACATTGTAGGTTGTTACGATATATTCTTTGATATGCAACTGCACATGTAATAACACTTTTAAAAGGTAATGCATACAGTGTATGTTCCGCACTAATCATAGATTCTATATTTCTAGTTTGGGGGCGCTGTGGCATAGTCGATAAGACTCCCGACTCCCGCTCGGAGGACCCCAGTTCAAATCCCGCTCAGCGCTTACGTCCTTGGACAAGATGTTTTACCCACCATGCCCCTCTCGACCCAGGTGTATAAATGGGTACCTGGCAACGCTGGGGTAATGATAATGGCAGGGCCCTCTGGTAGAGCAGTGGCAACACTGAAGTGGCTACGTACCCTGGGTAAATAAGACCTTTATTATTATTATTATTATTACAGTTGTTTTCATTGCGACAACAAAACTTGTGGTAGAAACACTTACGACAAATAATATTCATTACATGTACTGTACATACATACATACATACATACATGCATGTGCACAAACACACACATCTACATCTATGTCTACACATATAATAGTATAAATGTGTGCCTTTTGCATGAATGAACATATATGTATAAATCCTAAATATGCAAATGTGTGATGTTGTGTGATATGTGGCTATAGACAGTACGGTATGCTATGCTCCCTCTCTCTCTCTCTCTCTAAACTCTAAAACCAGTATAAATGGACTTGAAGCACTTCTACTGTCTTTCTAAATCTGACACTATATCACTGTGTGGGAGACATTACTGGCATGCCAGCACCTACAGAGCTAATAAACTTAGTCTTCATCCAAGACTTTTTAGAGATAACAATAACAAAGCATGTCTATTTGTGGGAGAATCAGCAATGGGGCATTGAAGAAATTGCACCTATAGATCTATCCCTCAGTTGCAATCTTCACTGCTTAGTTTTCTCTTTTTAACAAAGACAAAACACAAAAGTATGAAAAAAAGGCCTAATAAAACCCCTCCGTATTGTACAAGACTAGGCCATCACTCTCAATTCCTGCTGATCACATAGGGCAATCAAAATGAGCGCTTTATGATAATTCTTTCCCCGTGGCCTGGCATTCCGGAGAAGAAATCCATTTAAGTGCTCCAAGGCATAACCTGTAAGCCTCTCCGCACGATGCATTAATCAACCTGAGAACACGTTTGCTTACTACAACCACAAGATAACAAGTGGCGATCCTGACATCTCACAGCCTCCAACCTCAAACTTAAGCATCATCATGTAGACCTATGGTATCTTTAAAATGGTAACACTGTTTAGAAATGGCTTTCCATTACACTGGCTGGCTGGCAAATGAATCAAGAAGGATATGTAAAGTTTTTGTTTGTTTGTCTGTTTGTTTCTGGGGGTGTTCGATGCTCTTGTTTGCTGGTTTCAGGGCTACAGCTGATACTGATCTCTACTTCTACTCTAAATCTCAGTCCAGATATCTGTCATGGAATGCTCCATGAAAACAAAACAACTCCTCCTCCCCCCCCCCCACCCCCACCCCTTACCCCTGGAACTAAAACCAGATGGAGACAGAATCAAAACATTGAGGACCAAAAGATACTTTTACAAAAACAACAAATACAAAGACAAAACAGAATGAGACAACAAACATCGAGAATGACTTCAAGATATACTCAATGCTGGCCTAACTCTGAACAGCTCTACAATTATCTCAGAAATTAGATGCACACTATCAGATGCAGCAAAACAACTGGTGCCCAAGACTGAGTAGTAACAATGCCAGCCCCTTCTAACGCAGTTACCAATGGCAGCCCATCCCTAATATCAACAATTACAATCGATCTGTCTCACAAGTAAAGCGCTTTACTGATTGCCACCCATGGGTGTTGCCTGTGAATGGGGCAATGTTATGTTTAGACTTGTATCAAGGAAACAACATTTTCTCTTGTTCGAAACAAAAGACAAAAAAAAAAAAAAAGACAGTTTGGTCGAGGAAACAATGGGCAATACATTACTAGAGTTAACTTTTGATACAGTTTATCAAATTTGCCTGCACTCTTACTTCTGATAACAGCCAAATGCCATCAAATTTCCTTTTTAATTCTATTATATTCCCATTTATCAAATATGACACAGAATTGATATGTTTAGCCGAAAAAAATTGAAGCACTGTTACATCAATCATTCATACAAATTCACTCTGGAGGGGAATTTACACTCCTCCCCCCCCCCCCCCAAAAAAAAAAAAAAAAAAAAAATCCTCATTCAAGTTTTTTTGTTGAAGTTGCTAGGCAACTACTGGTATGTGAGTAGAAAAAAAAAAACAGAATCAAAAGCCTTCCTCGGTAGTAAAGTTTTTTGAGACTTGACAGTTTCATTCAGGATTTGTGCCAATGCTCCCGGCTCGACAGTTTATTCCAGTTTTTGGTCACATGACATTCACCCTAGTGCAGAAGATCTCCTACCTCTTGCCAACACCACTGATCTCTGCGTAAAGCCCCATTCTTACAAGTCTTTAAAACTAGAGTACCGTGACAATGTCCGGGTAGCGTCCAGGTAATCTTTTTTTACCCTGTCTGTCAAAACGGTCCCCGCAAAATGTTGCTCGCATGTTGTCGCGGTAACATTTGCCAAATTCTACCCCAGTCAGCTAGGGTAATACCTCAACATTACCCCAACAACCCTTCTATTAGAATGTTCCCAAGGTAACATCCCTTTGATACATTCAACATGCACGTAATGATTGTATTTTGTTCGTGTTTTGTATATGTAAGTTATTTTGTCTAACTGTATTTTTATCGATGTAAATCAGACACAATTCAGCCGTTCGGCTGCGAAGTTTGATCAATAAACCATTCCATTCCATTCCATGCACAACATTGCAGACAGAGAATTATTAACATGCTGTGCACTGATCATATGCATGGATTGTGACCACTGATCTATATGTACAATGTAGTTGACATCAGTCATTGTATATATTTGCATCTTTATAGTGTTTCTGTTAATATTTATTTGTTTCATAATTGAAATCATGTTGCACACAAAATTTCTGTAATGTGAAAAAAATTCACATTTCGAGACATTATGCATGCATATTCATGTATGTATACTATCACACACACACACACACACTAATACACATATGAAAAAAAAAAATCATGCACATTAAATATACATATGCATACTTTTGATAGCCATACCTATGTCCCTGCAAATCCTCAGAATAAAGGAAAATGGGAATTCTGTAGACAGCGGGTTTAATTACTTTCCTGCCTTCTGGCTTCCCAGGAGAGCGAGACCCTGTTTACAGTGCGGGGCTGGTCGGCAAAGCCCAGCCTCAATTGCGGGGCCGAGCCCCGCAATTTTGTCCATTTACACTGCCGGGCTTAACCGCGCTTTTGATTCAAACCTTTCAATATTTTGTCGTAGTGGCGCTCTGCTTGTAAACAAATGCAATTTGGTATAGTCTGGTTGTCAGACCCTTCGCCAACTGGATTCTGTGGCGACAAAGTCGTTCGGCAAAGGCCTTTGCCAAAAGAAAAATCCTTTGCAGGACAAAACCACCTTAAACTATACTAGTTTTCGACGTTGAGGGGGTTAATATCCTAAATAGCGAAATAGTACAGCAGAGGGTCTGGAAGCCAGACTAAAATTGGCCACGCATCTGGCCCAGTTTGCGTTTATACTGAGAAAAGGCCGGGATCGGCCGCGGCCGAGACCACCTCCAAAGCGTGGCCAAATGCGCGGCCAATTCTGGCCCCGCATTTGGCCTTTTGCGCGTTTACACTGAAATGAAGGCAAGCTCGGCCGCGGCCGAGCCGTGGCCCAGCCCCGCACTGTAAACGGGGTCCTAAATTACAAATCCTGGCAGTCATAAATAATGATCACCTAGTCTTCATTTCTAGACTTTATTTGCCATCAGCTACAACAGTCCACAATCAAAGAAAATGTGAAGGGAAGCAAAGAATAGCATGAAATGTTAAAGTCAAGAAGAAGTCATTGTAGCACATGATTGATGTTCAATTTTCTCTTGTATTTCACAGATAGATGCCTTATGAGATAAAAAAAAGAGTGATCACATTAACTCTGGTCCATCACTAAACCTATAACTTTCTTTCCAGAATGCATCCTAACACATGCAAGTTCACATCAATCACTCATGTTTTGACTTCTCCAATACATTCTATGGTATTAAGTCATAACAAAAGCCACATAAAATAGTGTTTGGCGGTATAAAGTGTTGTTAATGATGGATTACACAGAACACACAAACAACAGAATTACAAAGTAATGAGCACCTGCTTCAAAGCTCATCAGTTCAGGTACATCAAGGAAAATTCAATTTGCAATCTGATTATTACTTCATTTACGTATCGGGTGCCCTTGAGTATTGACTTTGTAATTGAAATAAACGAAACACCTGGAGAAAAAGACTAGACCTCCCTCCCATAAAGCCGATGATGCATGGTTGATCTGGGAACATTGTGTACACTGCATTTAATTAGTTTCTACTCAAAGAAGAGACAGTTTGGGACGTGCAGATTTCTCTCTGCTGGTTACCTGCGAATCCAGTACGAGTGATTTATTGACTTCATTCTCTCAGAAATCTTGAACCCTGATGCAGAACCTCATATAAAATGGCAAGTTTTAACCCTTTAGCAACTGAAGATTCTGTACATGATGGCCTATGGTTGCCTGGAAGATACAGAAATATTGCTCTCATTTCAACAATTTCCTAAATAATGTGAAATAGCTCACTGCATGTCTATTTTTATCTATTTTAAGTTACATTTATTTGAAAGCCCATTAAGACTTTACCAAGAGAATGGTGTGTTATAGATATAATTCTGCATGCCTTTGTTGACCTTTGACCTCTTTCAAATTACACAGTTATATGTTGTATATGAAAAAAAAAAACATCAGACAATAAAAAAATGGATTGGCGGTTTTGGGTGGTGTAGGGAGTAATAAGACGGGCAGTTTTGGGCGGTTCAGTTACTAATGGGTTAATCCATCAACTGTATGTAGCAAAATGGACAGTATACACTTCGCTGTCTCATCAAAATCCATGTGCGAGTCAGTCTCCAATAATAATGATAATAATAATAATAATAATAATAATAATAATAATAATAATAATAATAATAATAATAATAATAATGATAATAATGATGATAATGATGATAATAATAATAATAATAATAATAATAATAATAATAATATGTCTCATCATTCTCCCTTCATTTCATGTCACAACAAGCCCAAGACATGCTCATATTCTTATTATCCTATTACAGTAGTTCCACACACTCTGTCCATCTCTACTGGGGGGTTCTTTCCACAACTGGTCCAAGTTTTACTTCTCTTATTCCTCATCTAATCTTACGAAAAGAGGCAACAATGTTTTATCTGGTTACAAAAAAAAATATGAAAACAAGAAATATGAAATGCAAGACAGACTGTGAGAGAGTGCAGGAGAGAGAATTAGATAGAAGAAAGGGAACCCTACAATTTTGCGTAATTGTAAAATCGACATGCTTCACTGATAAAATGTGTCATTTGGAGGCACTTGTCTCAATGGCAGAAAATCGACCTCAATTTCCACGGACGAAGCAGTGAAACGAGCCCCGCTAATATGTCATGCTAGAATGCCTGGCCAACCGTTACAACAGGGTCACAAACAAGGGAGAACAATTAGAAATAAAGAAACAGACCCTTCTCGGTTTGTAAAGAAAGATGCCGCTAACGGTGTCTTCCGCGGCCTCATGAAAAACCTGCTCCGCGAAGCAGTCGCAGAATCATATGATTCACAAAGGAATATCAAGCGCATATCCAATTTCATGCTAGACTGCCACAAACATATCAAATATCTCTCCGCCCGGCAACACAAATACAAGAGTAGACTTAGAGTTCAATAGAGCATAATAAAAAGGCATTTTTTATGAAACATATTTATGTGTTCTTGGTAGAGAAATTCTAAAAGTTAACAAATCCTTTGAAAAATATAGGATCAGGAGAGAGAAGCCCCAAAAGAAATAGATTAAAAGTATTGTAGTCATCCTAGATTGTATATATTTTACTACCCTATTTATCTCTTTGTCTCTACTTTTTATGTTTTATATTCGGATGTACACACTGTATGTTCTATTGTCTTATAAACAAAAAGAAATGACTGTATTTCATTTGTAATATACATTCGATGCAGAAAATTCCTAATAAATTCATTTGAATTTGAATTTGTCTCATGAAAATTATTTTCTCTTCAAATGTGCTTCATACCACTGCTTATGAAAAATGTTATTTTCCAGACAACGCACCTGTATAGTAAAAAATAATCATTCGCTATGAAGATATGAGGAATCCATTTATAAAATAAAATTAAGTTTTGTATCTGTGGACAAACCTTCTCCAAAACACTAATTTTCATTAATTAAAAGACATATGGGATAGACAGTGATACATTCTTCAGATTTGATTACATGATTTACCCGACAATGTATCATCAATAGCACCTTACTGATTTGATCTCAATTTTTGTACAGTATGTATTTATGTACATTAGTATACAGTATAATCAGATCTCTGAATAAATATCAATCAGGCAGATATTCATTCAGATTATCTCTTGTTTAATATCTGGTCCAATATTTGAAATAAAAATGCAGAAAGTGCTAAAACCACCATTTAATAAAAACACAGCCATCTATTAAACAAAGTTTGATTTCCTATCATCTTTATATCAGTACACTACCATAAGATCTTAATCTTATAAGCTTAATCTATAACTAGGCCTATGTTTCAACAATGTACAAAGTCCATTCTTACCGTTCATTGGCATCTAAAACTTGCAGAACTGTGGACCTCTTCGCAGGAGACATGACTTCTAGAGCTCCACCACCAAAATCTGACTCTGAGAAAACTGTAATCCTTCAAAAAAAAATTGTCTTTTGCCAAGAAATGCCATCTGGTCAGTGAAAGGATCTCCCTGGAAGTCACATGACCGCAGCGATGAAGGCTACAGCAGGGCACTTTCCCAGCCTTCTATCCCCTGAAATCTGATTGGGGTAGGTAGGGTGGGTTGAGGGGCGGCAGCGTTCACATCTGCATTTTCGTGGATGCTCAGACGTGGAAAAAGTTGTCACTGCGCAGCGATCTCTGCTACAAATTTACCAGTTCACTGGTGTGTTCAATTTTTATGGATAATTTCTCCCTAAGCATCTGGTAACCAGCTGTGAAATGCACCTAGGTACATACTCAATGCATTGCAATACTTTGAATGCATCAATTGTTGCTATGTCAGGCAATCATTCTGGTTGTCAGGGAAGGTGTTTCTTACAAAGGTATATGGATGCATAAAATTTGAATATGTTGGTATAGGTGATATCACAAACTGCATCTATTGAAAAAAACATATATGAACCTTAATGAATATGAATTTAAAATCAGGTAGATTATCACATACACATGCTGGCAATAGCATAAATGGCATTGAGATAAAATCATTTATCTTTGGAATTCATAACATGCATGGTATCTTCAGAAATACCTGAATGAATGAAAACTGAGGAAAAACAGCTGCATTTTTTTTTTTTTTTGCTTCATTATTGGATAGATTTGATGGATGTAGACAAAGCCATTGTCACTCTGTGGTGAGTGATGAGGCGAAGTAGAACTGAGGCTACTACTCGAGCAGGTGGTAGGTTCTTTTCTGTCACACAGGGGGGAGGGAAGATGCTAGTTAGCCTGCCCATTTGTACCAAAATATGTATATTCTATGATCGGTGCTGAGATCAGGCATCATGTGTTTAGCAGTTATTATCAGCTGTATCATGTGAATTAATTCATTTCAAGGGGTTTACAGACTGCCTTAACTGGAATCAGTGACTGGTGAGAAAATGGTGAATATTTTGATGAAGGAATAGGATGCCAACAATACATTTACCTTTCACATGGTCTGGATGCTAAAACTGCAGCATGAAAATACCACGCCTTCTTTCTTGATTTTTTTCACACCTGGGCCCCGTTTTGTCAAAAGATATAATCGATTATATATTTCCTTACCACACAGACTGCCACAGACTTACCAATACCATAGAAATCAACTATATAATCAGTTATAACTCTTAACCCGTTGAGGACGAGTCACGAGTATACTCGGGCAGGTGTCTATGGGAAATGCGTGTTGTAGCAAACTCAGTCCGTCCTCAACGGGTTAATAAAACAGGGCCCTGGTTCAATAAATCTCAGTAGTAACAAAGTGACAAAATTATGAAATTTGTATTGTGTACACAGTTTCTGGATAAAGTGAGAATCACAAACTTCTACTGCTCTCTCTCTCTCTCTCTCTCTCTCTCTCATAAAGAAGTTAAAAAAAACCCTGCTGTGTAAACAAATTGACAAAAAAGAAAAATTAATTCAATTGGAAGGACGTAATGAACTGGAAAAAGGTAACCTTCATAAGTGTTACACAAGAATTTTTTTTTTTGTCTATTATTTTTCTTTTCTTCTCACACACTTCGAAAGGCTCGGGCAGAAATCAATATTCCACTCTTGAGATGGAATTGCAATCCTCCTCCACTATACCCTGTCCACTGCAGGAAGCCACATTAAGCCCTCCCTGGGGTATTCCTTGATCCGCTACTTTCACATCATCTTTAGATTACTGCAGCCTACGTTGTTGTTGTTGTTGTTCTTATCATTTTCCCCTGCTACTGACACTTCACACATCCTCCACTGTACCTCCTCCGGTAGAGGGGGGCAATTATTACCTCCCTCTGATGGGTTCCTCTCCTATCCTTCTCTACCCCAATCTTACTTGAATGTTATCAATGTTTTCCTTCTAAGACGGGATCTCATGCCCATCCCCACCCCCATACCCTCTCATCTACCAGAGGCAAACTGTAGTTCCTGTAAGGGGTGTTCCTCAGCCCCTCCTTACAGTCCTACATGAATGCAGTCAATGTCTTCCCCCCTCCTCCCCCTCCTCCCCCCTCCCATTCTGTCATCCTTCACCATACCCTCTCCCCTACCTTAACTCCCAGAGGCAATATAATGTCTTCCTCCCCCCCCCCATTCTCTGCAATCCTTCACCATATACACTCTCCCTCTATCCTAACTACGAGAGGCAACATAAACTTCATACTAGGGGTGTTTTTCAACCCCTTTTTATCATTCCTACTCTAGTGCTGCCAGTACCTTCCATTATACCTGTCCATTCCTCCCCATCCCCTCCCAATTCTCTCTCACCCTCCATCATACTCCACTGACAACCAGAGGTAATGTTCAAACCCATTGACAGGTGCTTTTCTGCCCCCTTTCTCAATACTCCCAAATTTACTGAAGTTAATGTTATTCCCACAGGGAGGGGATCTATCATCCTCAACCACTCCCCATCAACTATCAGAGGTAATGTTCCACCCCTGTAAAGGGGGCCTCTCTTTCCCCTTTCTTGCTACTCCTAGTGTTGTTCCCCTGTGTATGTATGTGTGGGGGAGGGGGGGGGGGAGGAGGGGGGTAATCTCTATCCCCCTCCCACTCCTGCCCTTGGTATTAAAGTCTCATGACCATGTGAGAATGCCACACAGAATCATGTTCCAATTTCACAGCTTCTGACCTCAAGAATGTCATAGCCCGGTGAAGATGTGATTATTAAATTGTCACAGAGATCGCTCAGGAAAATCTATGCAACCCATGTCATAAAGCAACCCTGGGGGAGTTCACACTAACAGCTAGCTTCACATTAACTCTTGAGATTACACACTGCTGCACACAGGTGTAAATTTCTACTAATATATGCCAATGCACAGACATGGAACTTGATACATTTTGGTACGAAATCCCCCAAGGGTTTAACAATATTCTGAGCAGGACAGAATAAAGACAGGGAGGATAAGGTTTATATTCATAGCATCTCCTGATTATTAAATCACCAGCATTTACATCAGCTGAAACGACTCTGAAATTTTTTTCCAATTTTTCTATACTTCTTGAATCCTTTTGATACTTCACTGATAACATTTGAAGTTTACATCAGGCAGGATAATGCGAACCAACTCTGAAGAATGCCTTGTAGTTAAAGATCATTTTGATGGTACAGAAATTGTATTCAGATTAAACTTTTCTACCACACCCTAGGGAAAGCTCTACTTTGAGATTGCTTTGACACACTGTCATTATGTCTGCATGTATGACTTCAGTATTATTTTTTCATTATTCTGCATCACTGTAGCTTATGTGATGTATCATACTGTTCATGATTATTGTTTTGCTTGTAAAAAAATAAATAAATAAAATCCTTTTAAAATACTGTAGGAAGGTATTGTATTGTCATACATTGTATTCTTATGTCTCCTTTCCAGGTATGCAGTGATAAGAGAGGGAAAAAAAATCAGGTGTTTGTGGAAGAAAATATACCAGGGCACATTTTGCCTCCTGGCTGATCATGCATCAAATTGGCAATCACCACGGGTCGCGAGATTGGTGAGGAGCCCCAACGACCAACCCATTTCAGCAAATCAACAGCTGCGGTATGCCGCCGATTGCGATGGGGGGAAAATTTGCAGCTGGCAATCAACCGGACATCACCTTGAGGGGATATGCTACAGTCAAGAGAGAGACAGAGTCGACATATATCGTCTGTTGAGAATGAGAAGGGCGTTAAGTTGTCTTGAACACTATGGGTTTCTTGACAACTTAACGCCCTTATCATTCTCAACTGACGATATCTCGACCATGGACTAACGACTGTCTGACATCAACAGTAGACAGTTTGACAGCAAGAAAGCTGCAAGAAGCCTTTCTCTTCACCACGAATGGCATACAACAATATGGATCTCTGCAAGCCATGTCTTGATCCTTTATGCCCCCAGGCATTTAAATGTACCATAACTTGCAAGCTTTTGCATCAGAATTCCGTGATCTATCCAAACTTGACCTGGTTGTAGATTAGCAAGCCCACTTGGGTATAGCAATGTGCCTCACTCAAACAGTAAGGCCACAATGACAGGCATTAGGGGATTAGGTAATCTCTGCTTATTCAAGATTAATTTCCAGACATCTCTGCCAATTGATAAACAATACATCCCAGTGTGTGTGCACGGTAAGGGTTAATGAAAGTCGCCATCCTCATGCAGACACAAATTCTAAGTGAATGAAAAGACAACTAAAATAAAGACTACATTCCCCCATTTTATATAGTTGATACTCATGCACAATATGCCTTTGAAAAAAAAATCGTAAATATAGAAATCTTGCTGGAAGTTTCCCTGACATAGGTTCTGACTTTCCAAAAACTTTCACTTGTTTTCCAAGTATCACTCTAACCTTCTTTGGAGTGGGCGGGTGAGACAAAGTATAAGAAGCAATTGATTCGGGGCTGTTTGATAAGTCCCCAATGCTAATTTCTCTCTTGCAAGCGCCAATTAAAAATCCTTCTTAATTCTTACTTCTTGACTGCAATTCATTTTTGCTTCAAAGTTTAATAAGTGTCCTCCCCTGTTTGTTTTCTCTAGTTCCAGTTTTGAAACAATAATCCTATAAACCATCTTAAAAAAAAAAACAATTCCAAATGATATTGTCCATTATCTAAATGTGTGAGTTTGAATGTGTGATCACTAAGCACATTCAAAACACATTTAGGCAATTTTTTTTTTTAGGGGGGAAATGATATGCGAACATGAGGTGGTATTCAAACAACATATAAATCCCTCATGTCAATCAGTCTATAAATTATTCAGTTTTCTGGCATCATCTTATTATGATTTTAAAAAGCACTTTTAGTGTGCAGACCTCTCCCACGAAGCTAATTTCCATCCAAACACAGATATGCTATTAAAAAATGCATCTATTTCTAAATGATCAAGATTCCTTTCTAGTTTCTCTACCTTTAACTTCCTGCTGCACCTCAAGCACACACATTTGTGCACCTCAAATATGTGCAGCTTGAATTCCTTCATTTGTTGGACCTATTTGAGTTATTTTGCATACAGACAAACGTACCAATGCTGGCAGAAATATAACCTACTTGGCAGAGGTAACTAGAAGAGTTCAAGAGAGTGGACACCTTCAAGTCTATAGGGCCATTAATGCCTCAGAACTAGGCACGCATCCTCTAAATAAATTCCTGACTAAGAATCACAGTCTCATTACCACGAAAAGCCATATTAATCTATTCCCTTTACTACAACAGATGAATCATAAAAATTGAACAAGACTTTTCCTGCAATATCCTGAACTGACATGCAAACAAACAAACATCTGCCAGCAAAAAATATAAACTCTTTAGCAGAGGTAATAAAACTTGCAGGACATGACCTTGAAAGACGATAGGAATTGACATGTTTGTAACAAAGCTCCCAGATCTACGAATTACACTGTACTTCAGTTTCGGGTGCACAGACTAAATTTACTTTCCACTAACTCAAGAAGATGCTTCTCACGGAATGAAATGTGCATGTCTGCATCTTTATTTCCTATGTCTCTCTTTCTGCTGGTCACGATGTCTGATCCTTTGCACACACACACTCTGTCTCATCTTCAAGGAGATCTGTCACCATGGCGATGAAGCAGAGCGAGATGACTTCTTGAGATGTTCAAATATATGCCGAGTTCACACTCTTGTCATGGATGGACTGGAAAAGGCATCAAGCAGGTGGCACAATATGAATGCTAGAGTCTGTCCCGATTATAAGTGCACAAGCATCAAGATAAATACTGTTGACATTTTTCTTGTTTTGTATTTTACAGCCCAACATGATGGAAATATGTTTTTAGAACATGCGCTGTTGTAGTTTGTGCACAAAATAAGACACTGGATGGGTAAAAAGATGACAATTTTCCCAGACACTTCATGTTGGGCTCACTCTATTTCAATTTTCCTCACTAAGCACTGCAACCAAAACAGACAAATTGACCTCAAATGTCTCTTGTAATAGTGGCAATCAACGTCTGCCTTTGGTAAGACCCATCAGACACAAGTGCCAACCAATTAGGTTGTTTAATGAATCAACGAGGGAGAAGGCAACATTGTGTCTTACAGTTGAGACACGATCCACAATTTCACGATCTGAGGATGTTTACCATCTGCACTACATTGTATGGCAAGCTTTCCAGTGTTAGTGCCACAGATCAATTCAGCTTTTTCAAGAGGCTTCCGTGTAATATCACTGCGTGCCGTGCTGTGGATAGCAGATAGCAAATAGAGAATCCCGTTTGTTGAGTCTGTGATGTAGGCATGATAATGTATGAGCTAAATGCGCCATGCAATCACTCACAGTGTAGTCCCATACATGCATATCGCTGACAGTATCTGTACACACTATACATTTGGTTTGTACAATTTATGAAAATAGAGTGGATGAATTATAATACTATGACCCATAATGCCAATGATCTGATCAAGGAAAGAAGCCTTCAATGTAATTGTAATAAACTCAGAAGTAGACTCATTGTTTCTTGTATCCTTGACTAAAATAAAAACAAATAAACAAACAAATTGCAGGAGTACTGGAATCTAATGAAGAAGGGTCACTGTACACTTGTAGTAAAAAGATTTTGAGTTTATCACCTTGTCTGGCATGGAAATCCTTTGACATGTTGTTTTATACCATTGGTAATGGCAGTGTCCCTCCTGACCAACATATATAAATGGTACTTCGTGATGCTGAGGGTGATTCGAGACCTCGGGGTCATTCTCGATAAGAACCTGACTCTCGGTCATCAAATCAAAAGTATCTGTCGATCTGCCTCATGGGGTGTCTGCAAAATCGGAAAGATATGGCGATATCTCGATAAGTCATCCACGGAACGCTTAGTCCATGCCTTCATCTCATCACATTACTGCAATGGTCTCCTTGCTGATCTCCCGTACTCCCACATTGCAACCCCCCAACGAATACAAAACACTGCAGCAAGACTTGTCACTCAAACCAAAAAGTCAGATCATATCAACCCAATCTTACAGTCCCTTCACTGGCTACAGATCCAAGACAGAATCATCTTCGAAGTTCTCCTCATCTTCAAAATCAGCTACAACCTTGCACTACCCTACCTTCAGGATCTTGTTTCTCTTTGCTCTGCATCCACATCCTCCACAACCAGACGTTTTCGTTCCGCCACCACTGCCAATCTCCAGTTATCCTCCGGACCTCATACCAACACACGTTATGGTGATCGTGCCTTTTCCTCTCTTGCCCCTACACTATGGAACAATCTCCCCATCAGCATCCAATGAGCCAATACCTTAGATTCATTTAAGTCACTCCTTAAAACATATCTCTGTAGGCAGTGTTATATAGTAGTAGTAGTTGTTTTTGTAATTGTTGTTCATATGATTGTTTACTGTAGTTATATGTGGATGTCCTAATTCATTGTTTTTTTCTTCACTTGTTCTCTATCTTTGTTTTTCCCCAGCGCTTAGAAATATGATATTAAGCGCTTTATAAATGTTATGTATTATTATTATTATTATTATTATTATTATTATTATTATCATTAAAACAATGGCAGATAGCCCTTGTGCAGGACAGTGCAGGCACTAAGAAGGCTACATCTCCGATGAATACCTATCTTCTAATCTGTGTCACATCCATATCGCCTCTCATAGCATGTAATTGACTGATCCTATCACAAAGCAGTCCGATTTGCAAAATCAAAGTTATCCCACAATGCATAGTGGCTTGTCATAATTTGGCCTCTTCAGGTATTCTATCAAGGCAGCCTAGAATTTTAATTATAATAATGATCACAATGAAGAGTAGTGGTACTTAGTACAGTTGAACCTCTCGTATCCGGACAAGTCGGACCGGGGCTCATCCAGATAAGGGATTTGGCTGGATACGGGAGACTCAATGCTTTATACATGAACATATACATACACATGTACTGATGTAGCCCATTGTAGTACCACATGTAGTAATGTGTATACTGCAACCTTTTCATTGTTACACTCAGTAACAGACCCCAAAATAGAGGTGTATGTTAATGTTGGAAGCAATATGTAATTCATGTGTGTTTGTGTAGGAGTTCTCAAGGAGTTGGGAATCCCCCTTTCCTCCCGTAATTATAAAAAAAAAAAAAAAAAAAAAAAAAAAAAAAATCATGGCGAGATTGCGTCCGTATAATAGAGAGATGCGGATAAAGGGAGGCCGGATAAGAGAGGTTCAACTGTAGTAGTGATAATGATAATACAACCAATAAGAATTATCATGATGGTAATGGCAACAATAATTATAATGAAAAGAATTTTAAAAAAAAGATCATTATAATCATGACAATAATAAAATTCTGAGCAGTGAGTGAAAAATCCATGACAAGTCAATGCTTTTGGAATAAACAGATGCCAAATATTTCAGAAGATCTATCATCAGAAGAATAAAAAATAATCTGACATATGACCAGAAGAGCAGCTTTACCAGTGGTTGCTAGGGCGACCACTAAGTCGGAGTCAGAGAAACCCATTTCCATAACTCAACTCTAATGTATAGGATTCCTTTTGCCCTTAAAAAGCATCCACAACAACTAGATATCTATGGAATAAACACTTAGACTACTAGGGCTAAGTTCAACAAAGATCTTTTTCTGCTACTGGGATTAATTCTGATTGTCATTAAAATACCAAATGTTCCATTTACTTGGAAGTGAAGTAAAATGAACTAGATACAATCTTACTTTACCTATCTGTAGCACTGCTTTAGTCAGCCATGGCTTGGTATCAGAAGGGTTAACTGATTGGATACCTAAGGCGGATCACCCTCCCATATAAAATCCCTAACAGCTGAGATAATCTCGTCCTGTACAGCTCTGCATATTTCGGTCACTAAGTGTTTGGTCACTAAGTGTTTGGTCACTGAGTGTTCATCCATCTCCGTGACCATGACCTGCAGAACCACTCAATGACTGCCACTCCTTTTGAAAAGGGCCTCTTAGTGCCAATATTGCCCCTCCTTCCCCCCATCCCCCCCCCCCCTCCGCATCTATCCTTAACCCTCATATTGCCGCAGGCCATCCCAAATGACCACTGTAAGAGTATGGTGAGTCACTTGGGTGACAGACAAAGAGTTCATGGAGAAAACCATTTCCATAACTCGACTCAATCTAGTGTATAGGAATTCTTTTGCCCTCAAAAACATCCACGACAACTAGACATCAATGAATATGAATGAATAAACATGTACAATGTGAATGCTCTTTAACAAATCACGATACTGTGACATAATAATCTGAAATTGCTACACTCTTATTTCTGCCGAGTCAAAATTTCAACTCTGAATCCGAGTCAAAAATTTTTCACTCCGATCCGTGTAAATTTAACACCAACCGTGTACTTCTGACTCAAATCCGATTTTGGTTATCGGACTTTTTACACCTGCGCAGAGTCACATCAGAAATACCCAGTGCGGTGTACATGACATATGCGCGCTACAATTGGACAAAACATGTCATGTGTCCTATGTGACGTAGTATCCCCGCGAAAAATAAAAAGTGTCATTTCTTGACGATCCGCCGCAGCCGCGAGATGTCTTGTAACTTTTTGTCTTCAAGATGGACAATTTTGTGTGCACTTTTCTAGAGGAATGCGGAATGGAGGAATACCATAGGAGTTTTCATCAGTGAGTACCCACCTCATTCACAACACTCATATAAATAATATTGCCTGAAACATGGTCTAAACAGTCAGTTTTATTTAGGGCAAAATGAACTTTCGACACAGACACACTGACTGGTAATGGCGTAGCCGTAGGGTAGCTTGTACATTTTGTATGTAGCCCTGGGCTATAATATGCTATATGTTAGAATGTGTACAATAGATGTGAACCTACCTAGCTACACCTCCACTGTACATGCATAAAATACACATACGATCTTGATTGCTAATTCGAGCTACCGTACGGCCGCCTACGGCTACGCCATTACCAGACAATGTGTCCGTGTCGAAAGTTCATTTTACCCTAAATAAAACTGACTGTTTAGACCATGTTTCAGGCAATTATTTATATGAGTGTTGTGAATGAGGTGGGTACTCACCGATGAAAACTCCTATGTATTCCTCCATTCCGCATTCCTCTAGAAAAGTGCACACCAAATCCGAGTCATTACTACACCAAAATGGGTTACGTACAATGCAGGGAAACAACACCATATCAGAGTGAAATTGTGATCTTTTGATTCGGAAATAGGTGTCATTTTGCTGGAATAGATTGCATCTAACTGACCCCATTTCCAAGTCAAATTTGACACTTTCCGAGTTAATTTGACACCACAGAAATGACTTGGAAAGTGACTCGGAATCCGAGTGAAATCATTTGACTCGGAAGTCTGAGTAGCTTTCACTCGGAAGGAGTTGACTCCCAGCTGGCGCCATTTCCGTGTCATATTTCACACTTTCCGAGTTATTTTTGACGCCGCAGAAATAAGAGTGTATAATAAAGTACACATGTAAGCTAAGTTTGACAAAGATTTTTTTCACAAAATATTCTCTCCTCCACTCTCCTATCATTTGCGTCATAGATCATGGCTCAGATTATTCTCACAAATGACTTTTTTTTTCTTCAGTACTCAAAAATCAAGAAAAGACATTTTCCCTAAGTACTGCTTTTAACCAGTTGAGGATGGGCTAATTTTGCCACAACACGCATTTCCCATCTAGACACTTGCCCAAGTATACTTGCGACTCGTCCTTAACACAGTCAAAAAATGTGATATGCCTGCAGCTACATGCAAAGGTTATGTGGGTTAAGGTCTTTAGGAGGTGTTTACATTTCAAACCTCACCACCCTTGTAGAATCCATATTTTACTCAATGGGCAACCATTTTGAGTGACCATTGATTTATCACACCTTTATTTCTGCAGGGGGAAGGGGGAGGCGTCGGGAGCATTTAACTCCTGAGATCGGTACACGCACCCCTTCTCCCTGCCGCAAAGGCACCATTCTCCCAGATGACAGGTCAGCCACTGACCGCATCCCTCCTGAGAGAGACGACACAGAGAAAGCATCCATTATGGCGGAGGAGGTCATGCAACCAACCATCATCCTACCTGCCGGGATCCAATTACACAGTTCTGTCAGTGGAGCGCTTTGCCGACGCAAACAGAGAGGGCAGGTGTGTGAGGGAAAATACGCACAAAAACCTATACCGCTATAATCGACACCCATTCTTTGGTACAGCAACAACATGTTAATGAAAATATGTGCGTAAATGACATCAGGTTCAGCCCAACATTAACAACCTTGTACAAAGAGAGAGACCTACCCTATAAAAATATCAGAATTTAAGTTCACAAATATTTAAACAGACTAGCAGACATACCTACTACAAATGTATGGATGATAGCAAGGAGAATGCAAAATAAATGACAGAATATGTAAATATCTGGATATCTGCACCCAAAGACAGAGTTAGAGGGAGATAGAGGGAGAGACAGACAGACAGACAGACTGACACCCAGGGAAAGAAAGATTGAGAGAGAGAGAGGATTTATACATAGATAAAAAATGAATTTGGATAAAAAGCTCAGTTAGATTTCTTGCCATATTCTTTGCTATCATGAAATTCCTGAGATCTGTGTTAGAATGCATTCATAATAATTCACTACATTCATTCACTGGAATGGTTGTACTCTGTAAATCACTCCCCCCCCCCCCTTTCAACTAATTGCATATGATGGGTAAAACCCATATGGCAATCCTGAACATGAATCATTCAATTCAGCCAAAGAAAAAAAATACAAAAACAGAATAAAGGAGACATTTAGATCATCATGTAAGGTGTCTTTCACAGAACCAATCTTGCACAAACGTTAAGAACTTGTTCGATCCACCACATGTTCGTGATAACATTCTGATTGCAAAACAAATGTATTTGAGCACACCTTCTGTATAGTGAGTTTAGCAGCCCACTCTCACTTGCTGCCTCATCTTAATTGCTAGCCATGATTGAAGGAGGGGGCAATATGCTTTTGGCTCAACAGACATAGATAGACTGGTAACAAATTGTCTGAATAGTGTTGGTGTTGATGCCCACATATCCATTTTAGTCTGTGAAGACAAAAAAGGGGGAAAAAACAGAAAAGTGCAGTGGAGAAGAGAATTGAGGATAACGAGAAAGGCGTTACCACATTTGCTGCACAGCGTGGGAGTGTACAGAAAAACAAAAATCTGTGACTTATAAAAACAAGCTCTTTCATAACAAAAGACAAAACACACAAACACACACACACACACACACACACACACACACACACACACACACACACACACACAAAGAGAGAGTCACTTTATATCGTTACATAAACTTTTGGTCCCAACCTGGATAAACACCAGGTTCTTGTTTTTGTTGTGAATAAATCTATATTGAATTGAATTAAATTGAATCGAACACCAGTCAGTTCATGTAGCATGTGATGGCAATTTGGTTTAATACTAACTGACATGTTCCATACACTGGTGCTTCCATTAACCCGTTGAGGGCGGTTTGATTTTGCTACAACACGCGCCTCCCATAGACGCTTGCCCGAGTATACTCGGGACTCGTCCTCAACGAATTAAGAAACTAGACAACTTTTGGTAGGCTGGATGATGGGGCTACGGACTCAGAGATTATTCAACAGGTGATTTAAAGTGATGTCTATTAAAAGACAGAGTGCAATGAGTGAGAATGATTTTGTTGTATTACTGTGAAGATACAAGCATGGAAGGGACTATATAAAATGCATGCTGACTTGTATTGATTCATGATACCCTGATCATCATCACTCATCTGGCCAAATGAATATCTACATGCATGCTATATAATATTTCATAACGATATTGCTAATTCACTGTACATTTCTTCAGATTACTTGGATACACCCACAAAAAAAAAAAAAAAAAAAAAATACAACTACCAAACCAAGATTCTGCCAACTGGTAAAAATGTGTCAATCATTCCTTAAGTACAAACATGTTTAACAAAAGACATCGGAATGCACCTTTTCCTTTACTGAGCATAATTTCCACGTTTCCCTGCAACATCTTTAGTTAATCATATTTAGTAACAAGAAAGTATGTAAGAATCTTGACAGAATCTTGGCTTGGAAGTTAGTTAGTTTGTTAGTTTGTTTGTTTGTTTGTTTTGGTGGGTGTATATGAAGTGTATATGGGTGTAATATGAAGAAAAATAGAAAACATACTGTATATGGCACATGTTTATTCATTTGGTCACATACTGTATGAGCTGAAATTTTCGCGTACAGATATTTTCGCGAATTGCTACTAGGAGAACATTTTCACGTGTTGTTAATTTCGCGGTTGCGAGGTCTAACTGTGCTTATCTGTTTGCACATTGTTTTTTTTGCGTGTTGTTATTTTCGCGGTTCAAAGGCGGTTAGCAAAATTCACGAAAATAAAATCACCGCAAAAATTTCAGCTGGTACAGTAAATGATGATGAGGGTATCATAAATCAACACAGGTCAACACTCGTTTGCATTACATAGGTCCTTTAACATCTACAGAAGACAGTGTGATGCATGGCTACCAAGAAGTTTGCATTCATGTCACTCATTCCATTCATTCACTGTTTGTTTTCAAGGTTATTCCATTTGTTTAGAAACACACAGTTTACATATCAATTCCTTAATTTAACCCATTGAGGACTGGCTGATTCTGATATAACATGCATACATGTCCCATAGATTCCTGCATGAGTATACTTGGGAATAGTCTTCAACGTGTTAAAAGCAGAAATTTCCGAGCCAGTAATTTGTTTGCTCTCTGCTGGGTTATGATTTTGCATACATATTTGCATGGAAGATTTTGCATGTACACGTGTGTTTAATTTTGTAGATGGTCACAACGACTGGGCGACTGCTTCAAACAGCTCAGTGCTGCAACTGCGGTTTCTTAAGGGCTTTGGCAGTACATACTATGGTAAAAGGTGACCTGTCCAAACTGCAATAGGAAATTCACTCATGCTGTGGATCAAGCGAACGTGAAGAAAATTACAAGGTAAATAAACATAACTGTATGGTATTATCCCTACGTTATGTCTATCTAAAATTTAAGATATAAAACAAGATCGCATATATCAAGAAAAAAAATTTTTTTGCTCTAGTTTCATGTCACATGAATTTTGCATAAATTGTCCATTCACTATTTGATTTCCACTTTACAGAATCACCATCACACACAGGCACATCAAATGTGCAAGTAAATTTTTATAACAAGTAGATGTTTATAACAGAGTTCAACATTCAATGCATTTATTTGCAAAATAAATGAACAAAGAAATCAAGGAGTGAATAATCCTCATTTAGTTTTGATAACATGTCAGTACAGATCAGAAGGTCGTAGGTTCAAATCCTGCCCAGGGATGTATGCCCATGATTTCTTTTGTCATGGCTACTACTAAAACACTGATGAATTCAGTGCTTATTTACATCGATGTAAGGCAATTTGTTAATCAGTTGCAATGAAAACAACTCGATGGAAGAATTTCATGAATTTGAATAATGTCAGTACATAGTGTGTAAATATGAAGGTGTGTGTGCATCCTGACACACTTAATGCATCTGTGTGTGTGTCTGTGTGTCTGTGTCTGTGCGCTTGTTGCTGTCAGTATGTCAGTATGCCACATTCTACCTTAAAACCATCCTCAGTATTGAGTTTGGTCTTAATCTAAAATACCTACAATTTCAACCATCTGAGATTCAGAATTATTCGGTAAAACACAACAGAACCTTACTATGAACACCGGTGCGGTTTATGCCTGAATTCATGTGAACAGACACAGAAGGTGAATATAAGAACTGCAGGTATGGTAAAAGCTGGGGAAGAGTCACAAATGCTGCGGGGCACATAAACAAACACAGCTTACAACGGATATTGGACAGCTGCGTGAAATAGTGGCTGGTGTCTCCGGTGAAAACTGCATAGGCCTAACATTTTGCACTGATCATTTATTTTCTCAATTCCCCTGGTCGTCTGACATTTCCACAATCAAGAACACATCAGATTATTGCCTCCCTGGATGAGAATGCAGCATATGGTTGTTGTTGTTTTTTCCATGATAGAAAATAACTTACAATGCTTCTTCAGAATAAATGACACTAGTTTTGTGTTCTGTTGCTGTGGTCCATTCTAAAAAACAAATATAGCTGTGCATGAAATCACAAATTGCATCGTAATTTCCAACTTTGACTGAAGGTATTACACCAACAAACTGTATGGTGAAAACAGCATGAATATAAGTGAGTCATGAATAATGCACACTGTATAAAAGATAAACAAAGGCAACATGTGTGGGTTGTACAATGTAGGTGTGCAAAGCTGTGCCAATGACTGGTTGGTTTCAAAGGTGAAGAATTGCACATAGCAGATTGTGTTGAATATGTGATTCCTACTGGCAACCGTTATGTGTAGATATGTGTGTAGATTGGCAATTTTACACAAAAGGGCTTAAAGGTGCATGGTCCCGGTGTTTTAGTCAAATGCGTACGTGGCCGCACGGCGCAAGTTTCCTATAGAGACCTACGCTATTGACTCCTCTTTAGCGCTTACGCTTTGGCCCACTTTCCCGAGTCCGAAGAAGTCTGATTCACTGTAGTCAGTGGTCGGATCACAGTTCGGCTCATGATTCGGCTGAGGGAATGACAGCTTTAGCAAACTTCTTTTGGGATGTCATAATAAGAAGCACATATGCATGTACCCTGGCATTACTACAGACTGCGTGATGCGCAGAGAAGACAACGAAGGCAACGTTACTTAGCAACACCTACGCACTTTAACGCTTTACTCTTGATGACAGCTCAACTTCGGCAATCTTCGTATCAATGCTAACGGTGACAGGCAGTATCATCAACAGCGCCCTCTACACTACCGCGACTATGCACCTTTAAGAAGGTTAACCTGTTAAGGACGAGTCCCGAGTATACTCGGGCAGGGTCTACGGGAAATGCGTGTTGTAGCAAAATCAGCGCATCCTCAACGGGTTAATGGGAGGGGAGTTAGTGCATCATGGTATGGTCCATAGAGGCAAAAAGTGAGTATCTGCAGTAGATAATGATAAGATGAGTTAAAGGGAAACACTACCACCTAATTTGTGCTCACTCGACCCAGTATTCTTCACACTTCTTCAAAATTGGTGGTATCAGCATATCAACATCAAGATACATCAAGTCTAGCAGAGCTGAAGAAGACAAAAAAATGGGGGGGGGGGGCGGTACGGATAACTATTAAACTTGATTTGACTTATCATTCTTTCTCTTAAGAAGGATTACACCAACATTGCTCTTGCTACGCTTTGAAGACTACACAAACTTTATATACCACCTTTTCATGATAATGACAGACTAGAAAACGGGTAAAATATGCCGACGCCTCGTGGTTTGCACTATAGGTGACTAACGATAGCCTGTAAACAGTATCAACCACGCACATTTTGCCATACACCCGAATATATATTACCATATATGCATGCATCTTCTGACACACACACACACACATACATATTAGGTTAAGAGAATATCTCAGAAAATACAAACATACTAGATGTATTTTTCATACACTATACAATATCTATGGGTACCGTATATGGGTATACATAATCACGAAGATTATAGCAATATCAATAAAATGAACAAAACAGGCCATCTTCACTAGGACATCAGTATTCATTGTGTAGTGGCCAAGGTAATTATGTCACCGAGATGAAATCCATGCTACAACCACATCACCATGGGAGCTAGATAACATGTGAGCACTCAATCCTCTGTACCTAGCGATTTTATTTCTAGGGGTGCTTACTGCGGTGGATCTAAGGAAAAGGCCAAGAAATAATGCAGGATATTTGCCACATAAGAGGTATAAAAGCAATCCATATGGGGATGGACTATAGTCAAGCCCGACTCAAGTAATATCCTTCATCGGGGTAAGTGGTTTTTTTTTTCTAATTTTTGGATGGACTACAGCGTACATATTTTGTTCAACAGCAAAAGAAAAAAAAAAAGACGAGGTTAAATAATTGACTTTTAAAGGCACTAAAAATTGTATGATTTGGAGATTTTTAATTTCTGATACACTATTATCATACAATAATTATCTGCCCAATTTAATTAAAAAAACACAAAGTTTTGAGACAATCATTTTGAAAGTTTAACTATGATGATGAGGGGAAAAAAAAAGATAAACCGGAGATTAGGCATGTAAACAGTCACCGACACATTACTGATAATAGCATACATGTATGTTTGCACATAAAGACAAATTACAGAATACAAATTTTTGAAGATTCTTGTTTTATTTTGTTTTGTTTTGCATTTTTTCCCCTGGTGTCAGCTAAGGTAAAGTGCAAATATTTCCATGTTTATGGTTATTGAGCAACTACTGAGGTTCTCTGTTATTGTGATGTATGGTTCTATGTAGATAACGCAAGATGGAAACATTCAAAATCATTATACCAACAAAATCACACTAATCAGTCAATCTAAAAACTGTCAGTGGAATACAAAATCCACAATCATTCTCCCTTTCATTCCACAGGTGCCTGATCAATTTGGTCTTGTTCGGCTAAAATCACAATCTATTAGCTGAGGCCCAACCTCAAACAAGTGCTCCAGAAGAGAAGCAAAATATTCCAGACACGCTAATGTCGGCCGCATCATTCATAATTCATTCACATCCTAGGTTGCCTGATGCAAACTCTCGTGGGAATAATAACCAAACTATCTTTTGATTTCAAAGTACCGTACATCATTAGTGTGACACAATTTCCACACGCATCTCTTTCTGGATAACTTTTTTGCACTCTACCATATAAAGTGGGCGAGTATGATCCTATACAAAGATGACACACAGGAAAAAAAATTACTGTGCAATAGAAGAACCTGTGCCAATCACTTCTTTTAAAAAAAAAAAAAAAAAAAAAAAAAGCATAACAAACTTCTGCTCAAAACACTGTGTGCCATTTCAAATTCACTTTGAAATAAAACTGTATATAACTCAATTATAAAGCAATGAGACAATTTTAACAATGATGTACTGACTTAAAGGGAACCCAAAAATTCATTATTCATGAAAATTACACTTGATACTGACATATCGGTATGTTAAGGGTAGCAATTAATCCCCCTGCTTTCTGAAAGCAGTTGGTCAAGTTCTCTTGCATAATGCTACAAAAGTTAATTTTTGTGGAATTTTCTTTAAATTGTTGTCCACACATACGTCATAACCTCTGGTAGTCTCCTCATCCAGCGGTTCCAACACCAAAACTTTAAAAATTCATATAACTTTTGCATCAATTGTCGGATTTTCCCCAAACTTTGGCTGATGTGTTCTACTAATGCTGCTGCTTTCACTCAATCCACATTCCTCTTTGGGTTTGAATTCCCTTTAAACGTCATTCATGTGAGTCTGTTCCCCCATTGCTGAGGAAGCTGCGTAATTATATGCTTAGAATTCGGGAATGAATAAACTTTGAAGATTCTTTTGCTAACTTTCAAATGCTTGAGAAACACTGCCCTGTATACCTTTCACAGCTAATAATGGAATACTCACCCTCCCAGAACTCGCAGTCAAACAATAAATCACTCTTAAAGCCCAAAGAAAGTTCTGGTACGCCTGCAAAAGTTGCCAAATTTTGCTCCAAAATGTGAACGTGTGCCTAGGAAATGTGCGGAATAACGCTGTAATAACGAGATATTCGATGGGTAACGACGAAAATGGGAAATATTAACCAAAAACGTTCAGTCTCAGAACTTACCCGAACGGGGTCAGGCTAGACTCGGACTCGGGGATAACTCGGTCTCGCTGTGCTTGACGGCGGGATGAGTTGTATTGGTTGTCCCTCTGGATTATACAGCGTTGTACTATGCATATGGGAGCGGCCTCTATAAACTACATTGTAGCGTTCTGGCTACTCGCAGTAATGGTCAGAGTTGTTACAACGCGCGCATCAAAAACCTCTTTGGCGCGCATGCAAAATTAGTGTGCGCCTCTCAAGCACCTCTAAAAGCAATCAAAGACGCTTGATAAACAACAACAAAAACTTCAAAGACCGCGTGTCTCAGCAACTGAGGTGATGTGCGTATTTAGGCTTGAGGACCGCGTGCTGTCCATTTGTTTTGTACAGGATTAGCACGCACTTTCCTGTCTGCTCATCAAGGCCTCGTTTGGTACCCGTAGTATAGAGTACTGATGAACATGGCGATCACGAACTGTGTGTAAATTGTCTGAAATAGGGTCGAGTTTTCCCTGAGACCGAGTTAGTCTGGAGCCTTCTGGAATAAAAGTCGGTCTACCGACTTTTATTATTTTTCTCAAAATACTCCAAAACGACTCATCATTCCGGCAAACCGCGTCAGCCAGGTAAGTTTCTTTGTAGACTCTTTCGATATATTGCAAGCAAATATGAAATGGTGTCAGACGGGTTCTCTGGCCCTTACCAGAACTTAGTTTTCACTTTAATAACTCCTTTATCAATACCCAATCTTATGATTCACAAACTTTTCAGTCAATATCCTCAAAGCTGTGAAATATTAATCTATCTGAATGTGTAAAACAAACTGACTCAACAGCAAAATTCAAATCTAATGTTAAAAACTGATCTGTTCGTTTAATAGTCTCATGCCTTATATGCAGCTGGTAATTGTTACATATGTCTGAACATTCTGAAACTGTACCTTTTTCTTTCCTCTTTCTCTTTTTTCTCAGCACTTGGAGACATTGTAATGTGATATTTGTAAATAATTGAAAATTGTAAAAGAAGCGCTTTGTAAATATTGTGAATTATTTATTACTACAAAAACTCTGCTTACATTCCTATCCAGAATGACAAACTGCATGTAATATAACATTGGTCAAACTGAACCACAATTAGTTTTAAATGCTCTTTAATTGGTCTTTGTTCATTTGAGTCCATTCTTAATGCCCAAGCTGAAAGAGATTTAGGGTCAAAATCGTTCTATTTAGTAAAACGCTGTAGTGAGGTTTACTGACTCTGACAAGTATATAGCACTTCATATCATTGATAAAGTTTTAGATTTATTGTAACCAATTGACAAATTATAGATTTCAAGCTTATTTTTACTCTCAATTTACAATCTATTCATAACATGTTGTCTGGGGAAAAAAAAAATCTTACCAAGCCTTTTTACTGAAATATTAAATGGTTTTAAAAGGATCACAACCATTTTGAAATGCCATTTCAAATGTACAATTTTTTGAAAAGGAAATAGCAATATATTCAAAGGTTATTAAATGTATTCAAACACATGAATGTTATGCAAACACACACACACACACACTATCTCTCCCTCTCCAGCACCTTTCTTACACACACATACACTCTCTATTAAACCCCTCTCTCTATCACCTCTCTTACACACACACTTATACACACACATAGTATATAATATATTTCTCTCTCTCTCTCTCTCTCTCTCTCTCTCTCTCTACTGCTTTTTCCCTCTCTCTCTTCCTATATATCTCATTCATACATTCATTTATTTATTCATTCATTCATTTGTTCATTCATTCATTCACTGCCCTCAAATGATAACAAATTCAAATATGGATAAACTATAGTTATCAGTGTCACTGGGCGGGCCAGACCTGTCAGAAAACTTCAAAACTATACTCTATCACTCACTTGTAGCTTTCACTTGTGGAAAAAAAAAAACCCACAAATTAGTCAGAGATGTGACTGGAAGGCATGAGGGAATTTCCTTACTTCAAGTACATACAGCCTGTCTAAACTCCTCCAGGATGCACGAACTGTCCATAAATTCTCGTCACAGTGATATAAACAATCGAAGACGAGGCGCATCCTCACCCAACGTAAAGTGAGGGAATGGGAAGATGGGTTCGTGGGGGGGGGGGGGGGGCTATTGATGACGGACAGTTTTATACACATTCCACCCACGCATATACATCTGCCGCTGGATGGGCACAAGCAAACTGTGACCACAAGCACAAGCACAGGATGTGAGTAGTAATAGAGCCCTGTTGTATCCCCCTCATACCTTTCCTTCAATTTTTTTTTTTTCACCAATAGTGCAAGTGGCACTTCATAGAAGAGAACAATGCACAATGCATGCATATACGCACATAGTGAAAGGAAAAGAGTGTTTTATATACACCTGTATGTCTGAACTTATTATTGTTGTAAGGTTCGTTTGTCTAATTGTTCACTTTTTTAGGGTGAGCACTAACCCCAGCACATGTTACAAATTATTTTTTTTTTCACTGTTATTACTATTGTCATGAATATTACTATTGAACTGATGGCATCTTTTACTCTGATTTCGTGTGATGTTTCGTGTACTCAACTATTCATAGATTTTCATTTTCATGTTGCATACACTACTATACCTAAGAATAGTTTTCATTGCTATACTTTATTTGAATGACAAATTCAAGGTCATTAAAACTGTTCCAGATTTGCTGATGTCACATATCACTTTTTTTTTTAACTACAAGTGAAACAAATGTACTTCACCAGTCGTGACACAATACTTAAAATAATTTTCATAAATATGTGCACTTCAGCCTGTGTGGTGTCTGAAGTTCAAGGTTGATGACCTGAACAAAAACTATGTTTAGAGACACATCTATACCTTGCATGATCTATACTCTAGGAAAAATAAGACTGGTATATAATGCAGCAACACAAGATAATTACTCTTGATACTGGCAATAATCTTTACTGCCGGAAAACTAAAATCCCATGACAGAGACAAAGACATGCATGGGTAGTGAAATACATCTCAAAATTGGGAAATTTGATGGGCATATCACTTTAGCAGGATTCTTATTCTTCATAAAGCATTCATAATCATGAAATAAGTCAACAATTCAAAGAAATGTGTATATTACAGCAGACTCATAAAAATAATGATCAGACGTACAAGGCTATTTGCAGCCAAAAATAAAATGCAAACTAATAATCTTATGCAGTCTCCTACAAAAACTGAAACATACCTGTCATATTAGTGAGTTCCTCGCCTTTCATTAACAATAATCAGGGTCATTCTTGGTTATCTTGTGAAGAAAGAGGTAATGATTGAACATATTTCACCGTGAGGTTCTCTACCTATCTGTACTTTAAACGAGGGCACAAGCGTAACACACTTATCCAGTGATGTGATTTCTTTATTATAGACTTTACAACTTAAAGTACAGCAACTTATGTGAAATTACAGGGACCATAATGCCCACATTGAGCCACTGGTGTGACTCAATGGTTTAATAAAGCTAGTAATATTCTCTGATCTGTTATTTTAATGTCAGGATTTGTGATTGGATTTTAATTGTGATGACTTTGACCTGAAGTGTGTTGCCTGATTGTAATGACTTTGCTTGAAATAAATCTATATCTATGGTAATCTCTCTCTCTGACCATTTACTAAGCTTTTGCAATGAAATATTTTCTGATTTTTTTTTTCATGTCAGGGTTTGTCCCAGGTACTTTGATTAAGATAACTTATCTAGACTTTTAAAAATCTTGTGAGGTCACAATGACTTTGCTTGAAGTACTACTACTGCACTAACATCGCATACACAACCCACTCACTCTGACAAGATGCGAAGTGTAAAATGTAGTGTGACTCTCCAAACCTCCACATAATTTTGGTAATAAACTATCATGACAAAGAAAATGACACAAAATAGTTTGCCCTGTCTTAATTATCATAACAATGTTGATCATAACCATTCCAAATAGCATGAATCATGATCATAACTATACACCAAAGTATGTACTGGTAACCACATAGCTCTGAAACTCACTTACAAATACTGGTTTGTAGTCTCTAAGTTATCACAAGCACATTTTTTTTTCTCTCTCTCTTGTTTTGTTAAAAGCGGTCTGACTTGATTGACAAGGAATTTGATTGTGAAATTTAGTTTCAAAACAGATTTCTTGTCAAAACTCCACAGGCATTCAGGTTAACATTCTTTCACTAACAAATTGTTAAGTCAGAGGAAAGGATGGAAAAAACTTTTTTTTTCTTGGGGGGGGGGGCTTTGGGGTTTGTTTTTTTTTTTTTGGTCTTAGTCTACCAGTAAATATGGCATATTGCTCCACACTATTCCTTGCTTTCTTAATACATTTCAGTAAATTATTCCCACATCAATATTGTTATAAACAAATATGCAGGATACAGCTTCTGTTTGTCTATGGCTGGTGTACCAAATCTCACATAATGTGGAGGAATGTTGAAATTCACAAAACCTTACAGTCATCTCAAATGTTTTCTTCACACTTTTTTCTTTCACTCAAAATCCACTATGGGGTTTTGAATTGTATCGTTTATTTTGTGTGTGTGTTTTTTTTAATGGTAGCTTTACATGAAAATACAGTTATTGGCTACTACATTGTATGTTGGACTTGCCATGATGCAGTCCACTCTGACATGCAAAAAGGCAAAAAACAAGTCACGGCGCCAACACACACATCAATCACTCTTCAGTCTCCGGGCTTAAGGGAGGATATTTTTCCCTTGAGGAAGTCATCCGGAGTCGCAAAAAGTATGTATGCAATGTGACGATGACTTGAAACCGATGTGGAAGCACTTCTGAGAAAAACTTGAGAATAACTTGACACACAACTTTAATGAATTCTTCATACAATACATTTCATGAAGATTAAAACTGATTTTTTTTTAAATATATGAGTTTTCAAACAGGTTTTCTGCAAGTTGTTCAACTTTGCATCGTTATTATACTTCCACTAAATGGCCTCTATTTCACTGCTCTTTATTAACATTTTTGAGGGGATAAAGTGAGTTTCCCTTTAAATGGGCGGTGAGTTGGCTCATCAGTTGGTAGCGTGTCTGCCTCCCACCCAAGCGACCCGAGTTCAAGCCCGAGTCTGGACTGAGCAATGTTGTGTGTAATCATATCACCCCCTCTAGCAAGAGGCAAAACATTCTGTCCCTCGGATAGGACATAAAATGGAGGTCCCGTGTGTGAGAGAGTCACAACTCATGCACGTAAAAGATCCCACTTCATTTATTCATTGCGAAGGGCAGGGTGTTTAACCAAGTGAAGTGATCCCGCCTCACATCCAACTAGATCCCATGGAAGACCAGCAAGTGCAGCTGAATAATATGGGCTATCCAGCCATCTTCTCAGATGGAAATGAGCAAACAAACAAACAAATGACTTTAAAAGAAACAACACCATATATATAGTCATCAAACAAGCTGATTTGATAAAGACTTACCTCGTCCCTTGCTTTTTGCTGTCTGAGTTTGGTCCATTAGATTGATCCTGGTCCTGGAATGATGTGTTGGTCTCCCCTTCAGTTGCCATGACGACGGACTAGATGTCAGGTCCAGGTAATTCCCAAAAATCTTGGACGAGGATGTTGTAAGGGACGGCTTTGAGACTGGGGGATCCTTTTCTGACAGTATGCTGCACACGCGCCGGAAAGTATTCTCAAGGGAACTGTATACGAGGACAACTGGATAAATGGTGGGGCTTTTGAGTGGGATATTTCTTCCCTTGATCTGCAGTGCACACAGAGTTTGCTAATCAATTGCCGTAATGTAATCCTGGACTCACATCCGAGACGTGATCCGTGATTCGTGTGCAAAGCTTACGACAACAGGCTGTATGTCCTGTGATACTGTGGGCAGCGACGCAATCTCGAAGCGGCGGGCAGGCAGGGATATGCGGAAGATGATTCTGCCCCTGACACGAGTGTACAAACACATCGGATGGCTGATTGGTCTGGGAGACATAAACAATACCCCGTCAGACCGGATTGGACGTTCTGCAGAGTAGAGTCTCTCTTTCCTCTTCTCAGCTGAGCCGATTTCACTCTGGATGTTGCAGCGCTCGGGAATGGGAGGGAAGGGGGCTCGCTCGTTTGCTCAGCTTTAGACACTGAACAGCACCGTACGGTCTGTTATCCTCCGCTGCCAGATGCACAATTTGAAGTGGTGTGTCACCCAACTCTCTCACACACACACACACACACACACACACAGAGGCAAACACACAGAGACACCCACAAAGCTGTCTGCATATAATGTTGCTCAGCCGAGACACACACACACAGCTGGGCTCTTCGAGCAATGCCGTGGGTATGAGGTGAAAAAAGGCCCCTTTTCCCACTTCTCTCAGCCCGACTGAGATAGATGCTCTTGGGCAGTGTAAAAAATCCTCCTTAGTCCTTAGTCGGGTGTGGTAGGTAACAGACGCCGCCGCTAGTGAGATGAGAGTACACCTCACAGATCTAGTAAAGAAAAAGAAATAAATGTAAAAGGCTGGAGATTAAATGTGGCATTTATCGTCATGTCTGGGTTTTTTTTTTTCTAATTACATAAACCTAAAAACGACATGAAATAAGTGCATGTCGTCCAATTAAATGTAGAGTTGAGAGAAATTATTATACCAGTGAGGATTTGATTGCATAATCCTTCCCCATAGCAATGAGCCACAATAAACAAGTTTCATAATGATTCAACTATAGATATGCTTCTTTACTGGTTAAAGCATACGATAAACAATTAAATAAAGACAATTTATGCAAATTGTGTTCTCACTCCCTTGTTCTTCTGTCTGTCCATATTTTTTGCGACAATCAAATACAGTATTTTCTCTACATTGTGTGAAGAAATCATCATATTTCATTCCATTTTTATATTCACAGTTTAAGCTGTAAGAGAAGAAAAAATACTTCCACATTACTTCCATTGCGTTGAATGCTGAACACGATGTTCAGCGAAGTTTTAATATGTTTGTACAAAGAAATTATACAGTTTGCCTAAAAAAGGTCACATTTACTCTATATGCTGTTATTTTTGCATTTTCATGAATAAAGAGGTCATAGACATTTTCGCGAGATGTTGTTTTCACAACATGCTGACGCAAACGTAAATGCACTATCATCCAAGTGAATCGAGACATTTTCGCGAAAATTAAACCCTCATGAAAATAACAGCTTGTGATACGTACAGTAGTTGATATTTGAAGAATCAAAATTTACTTACAAACTGCTATTTCATGAATATGTAACATCAGAGTATGTATGCTGCCCTCAGTGATTTCTTGTATGATTTGGCTGAACAGAAAAAGTTGATTAAGACTTGCCTTTAACAAGCAAGTCAAAAAACTCCTCTCCTAAAATCCTTCTGCATTTTCTTTTTCCTCCTACAATTTCACTGACTTAGATAATATCAATATATATCACTTTACTTCAGATTAGATGACTATGTTTTCATGCCATTGATTTGTAGTTCATATTTGCATCCGTGCTTCAAAATTTATGTTTAGGACGAGGTTTAGTAACATGTATTGGCACTTGCTCATATTTCCAAAAATGTCTTACTTACTGTACAATGAGGAATGTTCACATGCATTTTGATTTCATGAATTTTGTGAGAGCCAAGATTCACAAAATTAAAATGCATGTGAAAGTTCTTGCCTACACTATATGCATTGAATGCCAGTGGCAATTCGCAAAAATTTAATGTCGCGATAAAGGCCGACAGCTCCAATTCACAAAAATTTCATGCCACAAATATATCATGTTTACAGTGACTTGTACTTAATTATATTCAGGTGGAATTATTATACAGCTTATATATATGCTGTTGCATATATATCATTCTGTTCTTTCAAAAATGTTGCTACAAACTGAGATTGGGAATTTGCACATAAAAACAAAAATCAACTGCAAATACATACATGCAATGTTTGCCCCTGAAAAGGCCAGATTACTGAGCACTGTATTCAAATTTATGGATATCTTCCCACTAAAGACCTTGTAACAAGTTATTCCATCTTCAAGTAAAACCCCAATGCATTTCAATACTTGGAATGTACTTTCCATGCATTAGTTGATGCTATATTATAAGCAATATTGGCCTAGATGTTATTTGTGCTTATGCACATTGTTTGCTGGAAATAAATGTCATTAAACTCGAACTTGAACTTGAACTTGAACTTGAATTGTGCTTTCTGGTAGCCAGGAAAACTCTCTTTCTATGATACGCATAAAACTTGAATATGGTTAAAAAACAGAAGGTCTATTTACAGTGTCACAAAAGTCACCAAGCCTGCTGTGAACAAGTACATGCCTACAGGTAGAGTGCGGTGTATTTTTTTTTTTTTGACTGTTGCTATGTCTGGCAAAAATATGACACACAGAATTCATTAAAGGGAACGTAAACTCAAAGAGCAATGTGGATTGAGTGAAAGCAGCAACATTAGTAGAACACATCAGTGACAGTTTGAGGAAAATCAGACAATTGATGCAAAAGTTACGAATTTTTAAAGTTTTGGCGTTGCAACCACTGGATGAGGAGACTACTAGAGGTTATGACGTATAAGTGGACAACAATACAAAGAAAGTATAAAGAAAATTCAACAAAAATTCACTTTTCTAGCATTATGAAAGAGCACTTGACTAACCGCTTTCAGAAAGCAGGGGAAATAATTGCTACTCTTTAACATACAGTCAGTATCAAGTTGATGGAAGTTGTAACTTTCATGAAAAATGAATTTTTGTGGAATTTTCTTTATATTTTCTTTAAATTGTTGTCCACTCATATGTCATAACCTCTGGTAGTCTCCTTTTCCAGCGATTCCAACACCAAAACTTTAAAAATTCATAACTTTTGCATCGATTGTCCGATTTTCCTCAAACTTTCACTGATATGTTCGACTAATGTTGCTGCTTTCACTCAATTCACATTGCTCTTTGGGTTTGCGCTCCCTTTAAACGTGCTTGCCTGCAGGTAGAATGCAGTGAATTATATTTTGACTGTTGATATGTCCAGGCAAAGGTATGAAAGCTCACAGTGTAGGATGGCAGAAACTTGTGGACATCTTTGCCAATCACAGGGGCTGTCTTGGGATGCTTGCAATAGAGACACTCATACAAGTTTGAAATCATTGCAGGATTCACTGATGAAGTTTTAACATAAAACAGTCCTGCATCAGTTTGACAATAATGCTCCCAATTGTAAGTTTTAAGAACTGGTAGCATAGGGATACCATGGGGTGGGAAGGGTGGCCTTGCTCGGCTATATCCGAGAATCCTTGAATTGTGTACAGCTTTGTCACTGATCTCTATGCAAGAACACAGACAGCCAAAGAATCTCGACTAGAGGGGACCATTATCGATGAGCATATGCTTCCGTGCACAAATTCACTGACGGGTGCAATTCGTGGTTTGCGAATGTGCCCCGGTGAGCAGCGAATGAAGACCAATTCCATCGGACTACCCATGAATCTTCATGCTACTGAGTCATTACAAAGCATTGCAACTTGAGAATTAAAGCAAAGATAAGAAGTACTGTCCGCAGATTGCACCTCTTTAACAAAAATGAGGCAAAATGACATTATAAAGTAGGGATATCCTAGTTTGTGAGGTATCTTAATACTCTCCCCCCCCCCCCATGAATGATAAATAAATGCATGCTTTATCACGCATCACCTAGAAACTAAAATGGAGACTAACTGTACTGCACTCTCCCTATGAAAATCAAATACTACTACATGGGAGACCGTGGAACAATAAGAGCTAGATAGCACAGGCAGCTACTCCTGTTGCCATGGTTACACCAAGAGTAGTTTCTGCATCTCGATCACATGGGCATCTCTGACAAAGAGCACATTTAAAAATCTGCCAGCTATAAATGCAACAAGTGCATTATATTACACAATCCCTTATGAATACTAATGAAATGTTCACTTTATAGATTGCTTTGCACATTATTTATAGTTGTCAGAAATAGTAGCATAATCTTCCTCTAGCAAGATTGTGAGACACTGAAGACCAAACAGAGAAAAGTAATTTAGAGAGAGACTGTCTTTAAATCTTCGCCAGAAAGGCTGATTTGGTGATTTTGACCTCCATGATGTGTGGGATTAAGCATGGCAGTCACATGGTACTACCAGATCATATAATGTCCTGGTGAGGGTATGTTCCTGGGGCACTTGATACAGATCGCAGGTGATAATCAAAACAAAATGCTGTATACGGCACATACTTTGCAAGGTTTTATTTTGTGAATTTCACAAGTTCGGTGCTATTTGCAAAATAAAAACATGCAGAAATATTAACTCTAATTCTGACTTGAATGTGACATGCACACAAATATTCCTCCATTCATCACTGTAGTCCACAATCACAAATTTTACCACTCGCAAAGTGGTCAGGAATCCCTGATTCGTGAAAACTTAGACTCAATATTTATATGGCATATAAAGTATGTGACATTGTCATTGTCCTGATATAAGAAATATTTTGACAATTAGATTGTTTAAAGGGATTGTACAATAGTGGTTGAGGTGGGGATTTATGTTTTGAACATTCTTAAGTGAGATAATGAGAAACCTCTTATGAAATATGAAAGAGCATGTAATTTAAAGGATTCAACGTTTATTTGATGAAAATTGGTTTTCAAATGGCTGAGATATCCAAAAAAAGTGATAATAATAAAAGGTGACAGGCCACAACTTTATTAGGATCTCTTTGTTTCACCTTGTTTTTGGATATCTCAGCCATTTCAAAACCGATCTTCATCAAATAAACTTTTGATACCCCTTAGAATTGCATGCTCTTTGACATCTCATAGAGGGGTCTAGGACTTGTCCCCCGGAGGACAACTCCCCCGGGGACTACTCCCACCTGACAACTCCCCCGGAGGACGTCTCCCCCGGAGGACTACTTCCCCGGAGGATGTCTCCCCCGGAGGACGACTCCCCCGGGGGACAACTGCCCCGGGGGACAACTCCCCCGGAGGACAACTCCCCCGGGGGACAACTCCCCCGGAGGACAACTCCCCCGGGGGACCACTCCCCCGGAGGACCACTCCCCCCGGGGACAACTCCCCCGGGGGACTACTCCCCCGGGGGACAACTCCCCCGGGGGACAACTCCCCCGGAGGACAACTCCCCCGGGGGACAACTCCCCCGGAGGACAACTCCCCCGGAGGACAACTGCCCCGGGGACGTCTCCTGGGGGACAATCCCATACTGAACAGAGATTTTGTTTGTGTGTGTATGTGTGTGTCCTAGAAATTAGAATTAAATTCATCTGTGTAAAAACAGTATTCTTTTTATACAGAATTTAAATTAAAGTTAACGTTACCTAAGACACGTCCATCTTTATAACAAAGTTTTTGAAATCTCAGCACAAAGTTTTTACCATTGTACACGCTACATGTAATGTCGAAAAAAGTAGAAACGCAGGTCCATTTTATCACTGAAAATTGGTCAAGAGATAAACACATTGACGGATACACGCTTTTGAGGGGAGAGTTCATTCCTTAGCATGTACCTGTTATTCTTCATTATTTTATGATATTTTAAGAAGTCCATTCTTTGATGATTTTCTTTTTCTTTTTGCAATTCATGATTATGATAAGGAATATGTTAAATGAAAGAAAGATCTCATTCAGAGGGGTGAAGGCTCAAATTTTTGAGTTTCTTCAGTTTGTCTCCCTCTACAAAGGAATATGTTGTTAGAAATACCCTTTTAATGGGGTTATGATTTTTATCTTAGATTCTTATGATAGTTACTATTCTGTATGTCACTGTCAGTAATTTCATTGTGCAATTTTCGTTTGTTATGTTGACTGTGAATTTATCTGAACATCATTACAATTCTTAATGTCGGAGAAATAATTGACAGAAAAAAATATGAATATTCTGTTCCTGAAAAGACTTGAACATGTAAAAAGGTAATATCTTCCAACCGGCATTAGGCACTATAATGCAGAAACAGTATTAGCACTGGTTGCACAGTTACCATGCATCCTGAATGCACCAGCCACATACCGGTATCTGCATGACACACGTATAACATAACCCTTGATGTACTATTGTTGGTAGAAAACACCAGATTGATAGCTAGAACTTGTTATTAAGAGTATGGTAATCAATACTACTTGAAAAAATACAGAAAAAAATGCAAAAAATGGCAGTTTGGGTAGGGGTAAAAGGCAAGGAAATTTAATGCCTAAATATGTGCAAAAGGTTAGTATCATGTGGAAGATTAGGTTTTACACTAAAATTATCATTATAATCCATTTCCTTGACCCCCAAAACATGGGGTTAGACACCAAAACCATCACAATTGACCAAAAAATACTAGTAGCCGAGTTATAACCAGAAATGTCTTTTTAAAGCCGAAACGGCGACCAGCTTTTCGGCCGGGGCACCCTGGCTTTCGCATTTTTCGTTCTTTTTTTTTTTCAAAAATGGTGTCAGTAGGCACAAAGTCATCAAACTAAGGTGTGATGAGCATGTTCTGAAAATGTCATCCTCTTTAGCCCATCTCTAAGAGATATCAAGGGATGACGACTGTAATATTTAGCCTGTTATTTAGAGAGTTCCTTAGTTGTTTCTTTAATCAGTCAGAATAAGCACACGATCTTGGCAGTAATTTGTTGTATTACAATTATGACGAGTTTGAACAATGCAAATGCTTTAGCGATATCGATTGCATCGGATGCCCAAGGGAAGAAACGGACACTGGTCAAAAAGTATATGTGCACATTTTGTTAACACGCAGGTGATAGGTTGATATGTGTTTAGGTCTTGGGTGCAAGTAAGGAAGTTTGCTGAGGTAGTACATCTACCTCCGGGGTTTCTCGAGAGAGGTAACTATAGAGCATAGCAACAGCATCATCTCTGTGGGGATTGGTTGGTGCTGCATAGCTAGGCACTAGTCTCTGCGTTCAAACTGTACTATAATTTCAAACATTTGGCATCTCCCTTTTTTTTTTAGAAAAGAAAAGTTTCTCTTTTTCACACAGATTTTTCATTTATCAACTACCACTGAAACTTAATTAATAAGCCATTGTCTTTTTGGGATTATCATGGCAATTATTTGATACGTTGTTCACACAATATACTTGTCCTATTTGAGTAATAATGGAAATACGTCTTGTATGGGCGTGTTTTACTTGCCATATCTTGTATCTTACATTCAACTTTACTACATGTGTAATCATAGCAACACATCTTATAAACACAAACATTACTGATACTTGTAAAGTGAGTAACACTTCACTTCAATATTGAGATATCACGGCTTTTTATGACACATTACAACGCACTCTTATAACGACGTAAGTTCAATCTCGCTCTTCACACTTGGAGGAATACTTGTGATTGTTTTGTAAACTGTACTTTTGTTCACTTTTAGAAATGTGTTATTTTTGTCTTTGAAGAAACGTTAATCATTGTTTCTCTTATAATAATAATCGACAAAGCTGTTACTTTTGATAAGTTAGATGAAACACTTTTATTGCACTCAAAATGTAACCAACTCTACTCTCCAGATGAATAGTTCAACATCTAAACATTATCACAATCCCGTGATCATTGTCATTTCATTTCCCGTCAAATTCCGGTATCTATCCTATAAAATAGATAAGTTTTTACACTGGTCCATATTTTTGACCTGATCTTGTGATACGATATTATGTTGAGTCATCTAGCTTTGTTGCATTAAGGATTGTTTTCCGCTGTACCTCTTCTGATGTCAATTCTGTTTTGACAGGAGCATTTTTCCTTCACATTCCACTATGCAACTTCTTGGAAACTTTGTCTTTGAAACAACAACGCTTTTCGCTTCGATCAAAGTAATTTTACTGCACTTTTGTTTCTTGGTCAGCTTTGTTTGCACATTCTTTATTACTTTTGGTTTCAGCAGCTGACTAGCTGTTGGCAGGGTGGTCCTTGTCCTCCTCTGCATCAACAATTGTGCAGGACTAGCATCTAGCCCATCGATCGGTGTGTTCCGATAGTCAAGAAATGCCAAACCTGGATCTGTTCCATCTCTCATTGCCTTTTTCATTAGACATTGCGATTTGTACTGTCTTTTCAACTTTCCCATTGCTATGTAGAAAGTGATGAAGACGTGACATGCTTGAATTGGTACTGACAAGCAAACTCTTTGAACTGGTCACTTGTAAACTGTGTACCATTATCTGATACCACAATCTCCGGTATACCATTACGTGCAAAAGTGTTGTTTGCATACTAACTTCAATTACTCTTACGCTAGACATTTTTTTGTTTTTGTTTTCCATGTTCAAACGTTATCAAATAAAACTGTGTGAAACAAAACTAAATTTTCAATTAATTGAAACTCGAATCATCCCATCTTTGTGGTTGAGAGATTTGTGTTGGTCGTGCGGGTGTGCTTTCCCAGGACTGTTGGAAGATATTACCTTTTTACACGTTCAAGTCTTTTCAGGCACAGAATATTCATATTTTTTTCTGTCAATTATTTCTCCGACATTAAGAATTGTAATGATGTTCAGATAAATTCACAGTCAACATAACAAACGAAAATTGCACAATAAAGTATTACTGACAGTGACATATAGGATAGTAACTATCATAAGAATCTAAGATGAAAATCATAACCCCATTAAAAGGGTATTTCTAACAACATATTCCTTTGTAGAGGGAGACAAACTGAAGAAACTCAAAAATTTGAGCCTTCACCCCTCTGAATAATATCTTTCTTTCATTTAACATATTCCTTATCATAATCATGAATTGCAAAAAGAAAAGGAAATCATCAAAGAATGGACTTCTTAAAATATTATAAAATAATGAAGAATAACAGGTACATGCTAAGGAATGAACTCTCCCCTCAAAAGCGTGTTTCCGTCAATGTGTTTATCTCTTGACCAACTTTCAGTGATAAAATGGACCTGCGTTTCTACTTTTTTCGACATTACATGTAGCGTGTACAAAAGTAAAAACTTTGTGCTGAGATTTCAAAAACTTTGTTATAAAGATGGACGTGTCTTAGGTAACGTTAACTTTAATTTAAATTCTGTATAAAAAGAATACTGTTTTTACACAGATGAATTCAATTTTAATTTCTAGGACACGAATAAGAAACATCTCTGTTCAGTTATGGGATTGTCCCCCAGGAGACGTCCCCGGGGCAGTTGTCAGGTGGGAGTTGTCCTCCGGGGGAGTTGTCCTCCGGGGGAGTTGTCCCCCGGGGGAGTTGTCCCCGGGGGGAGTTGTCCCCGGGGGAGTTGCCCCCCGGGGGAGTGGTCCCCCGGGGGAGTGGTCCCCCGGGGGAGTTGTCCCCCGGGGGAGTTGTCCCCCGGGGGAGTTGTCCCCCGGGGGAGTTGTCCCCCGGGGGAGTTGTCCCCCGGGGGAGTTGTCCTCCGGGGGAGCTGTCAGGTGGGAGTAGTCCCCGGGGGACTAGTCCTCCGGGGGAGTTGTCCTGATACGCTCATAGAGTGGTTTCTGAATATCTCGCAAAACGTTAACTGCTAAATCCTCACCTCGACCACACCTGTACACACCCTTTAAGATATCAGTCACTGAGTTGGATCTGCCTTCATGCTCCTCTGGATATGCTTCACATGAGGCAAAGTTGCAGCATTTCAGGGGTAATTTCATAAGAATTCTGATGAAACTACAGAAATGTATTAAAGGGAAACAGACCCAGGATTCAAGAGGGCGCTGTTGAATGAAATGAAGACCGCGTCATCTTCATGACAATTAAAGATCAACAAGTAGATCACACAAACATATTGCGCGCACTGTCTTGTGCATACATTCAATATTTGTTTAGGATACACAGCATAAGGTATTCAAATGCATGTCTGACTAGACTGATCATATTGGTCTTATATGAGTCAAGATAACGTCTGTACACTTACACAACAATGTGCTTGACTACTACATGTACATACCTGTTTACCTGCATGCTACAATGGAAGCTTCTTTTCTTTTTTTTCACAGCTAGCCAGCAAGCAAGCTTTGTCATTGAAGGATGCGTACATGTAGCCATGCAGGAACAATGGCTGAATAAAGAGATGATCTGAGATTGACATTATTTCAACCATTTTCTACATAATACTATATGAATGAGTTTCATTTGGACATTCGTAACATCGCGGATCTATGCATTAAAGTGTAGTGGGCCATGCAACAGTGTCCTTGTGAAATCTGGGTCTGTCTCCCTTTTAACCCATTAAGGATGGACTGATTTTGCTACAACATGCATTTCCCATAGGCAGCTGCCGGAGTGTACTCGGGACACGTCCTCAACGGGTTAATGATCTTAGGACTAATTGGAGTCTTACAAAGAAACTGGCGTCACTTCACAGTAATATGCCATCTACACATATCAGCCCTGTGTTTGTCTTCGCCAATGTATCCTCAAGTGTATTCAGCAGAGAATAGAGATCCGAGACAAAACCCAATTCAACCTAGAATTTCTTTCTTGAAAGCGACTCACATTTCCTGCAACTGCAAAAATGCCTAGTGACTTTGTGACTGTCCTTGCCTGATGCATTACAGAACCACAAATGCCAAAGTTCTGTCCATATATGATGGAATGCTTATCTCGCTTTGAATGCATCCTTTACCGTTGTCATAGCGATGCTTGGACAGTGACGTCTGTCAAGCCGCTACTAAAGAGATTGGACAGCTGAGCATAAAGCGGTGGATTGACTTCTTCATTCATATGTTATACAAGATAAGAACAAAACTACCTTGACGTGAACAGAAATGAACCTGCACAATATGTCCAAGCTGTCGCATTAGTGAATAGAAAAATACTCATTAAAAGAGCTCATTAGTCATCTGAATGCGGAATGAATACTTAGCGCAAGGCTTTTGCCATCTTGGAAATGCTCTCCATCATTGAATGCATACAGTATGATCATCTACTTTCACAATTTCAAAAACAACAAATCTTGATAAAAGACTGCACTACATAATTAGTGGAAAGAAGAATTTCAATAACAAACTGATATTCAAGAATTCAAAATATTTGATGTTAATGCCACGCTGTGTATGGCCCACAATGTAAAGTAGTATGAGTTTGAAAAATTAACAAAAATTTCTTTTTAATACAGATAGATAATAAAATTTCGCAGTTGTCCAAATATTCTCTGTATACCGCATCTACAGATGGAACTTTATAGAATAGTTTTGATGTAGAAACAACAGCAAGACTTGACAGACTAAGGTCATATGACACGATGAAGTATGTATCAAGAGCAGAAATAGAAAACCAAGAGTTGTGAATACAGCCTAATGAGCAATTATTGAAAAGCATGTCTCATAATGATTACATGCAATTTAATTCGTTCTCAGAACTGACTTTACAAACCATTGCTGCTGTGTCTGATGGAAACATTTTCTTTCTTCAAATTGCTATGAAAGCACAATGTCCTATTGGATGCTGCTTAGATAGAAAAATACACAAATTTTCTTTATAACGCCATAATGCATGATAATGAATCATTGAGCCACACAAAAGTGGGGTATCAAAGGATGTGACAACCTAATTAGATGGGTAAGCAATTCACTTCATTAGAACATTTGATAGTCTGCTTCTACACAGTATGATGACAATAAGATTTCAACAAACTAAGAAGTACTCTCTTGATATTGCAAAGGAAATGCATTTGATGTACCTGCAGAAATTATGAAACATTGATGGTATTACCTGGTTGTTATTTTGGGGTTGGTTTTTTTTAATGACCCACAAAGCAAGAATAAACTCCCTCTGCACTATACCCATCACTGCTTGCCCTTTGCAATAAACCTCTATACAAGCATGATCATTATCCCATTCTAAAAACAGATCAGTCATAACTGCAGGGTTTTCAATGCATACTAAAAATTATATCCCTATCGAATCACATTCTTCGTTCATATTGTGCTGCTCAATGCTCCAGTTTCATTCAGTCTTCATTATTAGTCTGAGGCATAGAGGTTGACATATATGGCATCCTCAGTGCAGCCCAAAACAGAAATGAATATATTCAAAATGAAATAAACTGAATTGAATTGAACTCAAATGAATTGAATGACATAGTATTGAACTGAGAACTGACCTGAATTGAATTGAATTAAATTGAAATGAATCATAATGACACATTTTGATGATTTTTTTTTAACTCGTTTGTTTATAACTTGCAACTATGTCAGAAATCATATAAAAAGAAAATTTTCAAGCTATATATCATCCCCACAAGCCTCTTTTGACATATTTTTCCCTTCTTCCCTGCAATATAGAGTTTATGGCATCTAGACACGAAGAGGCATGCATTCTGTGCGGGTACTTATAAATTGCTATGAGCAAAGTGGCAGAAATAAGAATATTACAGACTATATAATAATAATATCAGTAAGAATACTATAAACACTTGCAATGATAATATTTAAAATAATCTAGACAAAAAGCTATTAAAGTTTAATAAGATATTACAATTGCTAGTATTTTCATCTTTCATGCAGAACATTGGAAAAAACAATGTTGTAATTTCATCAAGACATTGTTCCTTTCTTACTTGTATAACTATAACTGCTATCATACGCCTACCTTTGGCAATATGTTATTCAAAGATCAGATTATCCTTTGAACATAACTTTATAAGTCTATTTCCTGGTCAAATGTGCTTAGCATTGAGAAGATTTTTATGTTAAAGGTGGGATTTCGTTTTTGTCTAATAACATAACAAATTTCCAAAATTCCGAAAGCCCTGACATGGTTGTGCCTACCTTACACATTTTAAAACATTCATCCAAACAATTATCTTAACAATTTTGGCCACTAGTGTAAAAAGATGGCATACAAAAGGAAAGAGAATAAAATAGAAATGCTGTTCTTGTTTACTTTAACCGCTCTCCAGGATGGGGTGAGTGGATATAGATAGCCCCACCCTCCCCTCCCCTTCCCCTCTTTCAATGGAGCCAAGGAATATTTGAGTCCCAAACATCGGATGACTCTAACCTTCAATGCCTAGATGTGTACCAACCGTACCTCACCCATGGTCCTAATTGAGCCTTTTCAATCATGGCCTGCACTTTGCTCTCTAATAGCCGATTGTGCCTCATCACCCTAAACCAAAGCCGAGCCCTGGATGGGTTACTATGGAAACAAAGAAGTCTCAGGGTTTTTGTCCAGGACGTGTCTAGCTGTAATGCAGACCTGAGCTTTTGTGCACAGGAGCAGGGTACATGTACATGCACAACACATACACAAACACACTCAAACCACATACATGTACATGTTATAGGCCAGGTAGCCTATATGCATGCATATATGATTACATCTGAATGCATATATGCCTATATTTTTGCTTATAGTGATTCTAAATGAGAGGTGTTTCATATATTTGTGTACAAAACAATGAATGCGAACTGATGTGGGAACCCTTAATTTATGGAGATTCTGTAAATTTTCAAGATGGTCATGAGGATATCCCTCAAATTATGATTCAAAGACTAAATCTTAATGACAGTTGATCAATGCTTATTACAAGTGACATTTCATATTCATGACCTTGACCATCAAAACCTTATCCTTTGACCTGCCCAGGAGTCTAGCACATTTCTCCATTTTCAAAGTGATATTACATATAATCAGATTGCTTCAAAACACTAGGCAAATGTAAAAGTGGATATATTCGCACAAGTAGTGTTTCGCGCTTGGCCGGGTAAGATGAAGTTCTCATCATGTTTTTAATTCCCCTGAATCAAAATATGAAATAGTTTTACATGATAAGCACACAATTCGCAGGATTTCAGTTTCGCCCTACCTTCACGATGTGTGAAATGCATGAAAATTTCCACTTTAGTGGTACATGTATTAATGAACTAGGGTGACAGGAGAAAAAGAAACAGCTGTAACACCCACTTGGAAAGGTCAAAAGTTAATCTCTACATACCCTGCTCCAAATGCTGTAATACCCACCTAGGAATTAAGATGAAAAGCTAATCTCTAAATACCCTCCTTCACAAGTATATAAATAGAAACAAACAAACATTGCTTTAGTTCCAGTTGACAAAAACCCTTTTTGATGATTATGCATGCTTTGCTACACAAACAATATGACATTATTTGAGATCTATAGAAGAAGCTTTCTGCGCAATCTTGCTCTGCTACTGCATGTATCTTTAAAAAAAAAAAAAATCTGTAGAAATCGCTGGATCGCATGTTCAGCAGCAAAATTAGATTATTAGCCCGATAGCTTTGGTCCTAATATAACTGCTTGACGTCAATGGAAAGCCACCTGTGTTGGAAGAAAAATTCCAGGGGGCATGCTGTATTTCAGGTAGCTTGGTAGTACAGCACATTTTAAAGGACCACTCTCTTGTCACATTTTGTAATAATAATGAGCTTTAAATTTGTGATGCGAACACCAAGAAGATGTCAAGAATAGCATCGAGTAGCTCTCTGCATCATAAAAAGGAGCACATACTGAAAAAAAGTCCAGAACCATCATAAAAATCTCAGACAATGTGAGATCAATTTTGATAAGTAGTCTTGGTATGCACAGAACAGGTCTTTTTTTTCTCTCTCTTAAAGTTCACATCACAGATCTAAAGCTCCCTAATGTCTGTACATGGAGCTACCAAAAAGATGGAGTAACAACGAAGGCCACCAATATTACGTAACCCAACTACGAGCGGTCAGTTCTGACAGACTTCAAAGCACCGCACTCGCTGGGACGGCTTAACTCGTCCCGCAGGGGATACTTTGGCAAACGATGCTCCGAGCCACAAAAATGACGTCATACTCACCGACATTGCACATACAATATAGTGCTGTATCGAGTCGAAAACTCAACTTGCAACAACATATGGCTGCGCAAAACTTTGCTGAAGACCACGCGCATGCGCATAATATCCACAGGCAAAACAGAGGAGATACCGAGTGCAGTGCACTTTGAACGAACTGAATTGGCCCATGAACAGCGAAGGTACTGTACAGTGTATTGTCGTCATGCTTTGTGACTGTGGCGAGTACATACCCTAAGAATAAAATTCTTAATAAAAATCCCTCACATTTCTCCACATATTTCAATATCTGTCCGTAAAGCTGACATTTGAAACTACAATCTTACGTAAGTGTTGACTGCGTACAATTGCGTACATTTTATCTATACCGTTGTGAAGCCAGCTGTTATTTGTCTTTGTGTTTGTTCGGGACAGCGTGACGGCCATTATTGATCGTGTCGAGAGTGCAGTGTTTGTTTACATGCCGGTCGTATCATATCGTTATTTACATACTAAACGACGGTATGACATGTTAAACAATTTGTTACACTGCAGATTCACTATTTGTAGCTATAATTAATTCAGAATCATGTTAAATCAACTATGCTCGAAGTCGACGGGGGCAGTTGCAGTTTGTGTAGTCCCATGCATTGACGTTCCATGGTGGAACTATGGAGCTAGGTAGCTCCATGGTAAGAACCAGTTTGCGAACGCGCTGCAGATGACGTCATTGTGCGTACGCACTGTCTCATCTGTCATCGCTCTCGCTCACGGGGGCTTAGCGAGGATTACTTTTTACGAGTCGGCTTCGAGCATCACTTCAAAAGGACCCCAACCGTTGTTACTCCATCTTTTTGGTAGCTCCATGGTCTGTACGCCGGCAAAATTAGTTTGTGGTATACAAACTGTCTGTGTCTGTTTGCGTGGATCTAAATAATATTTGTATGGATGAGTACATGAGTTTGTAAGTGTGTGTGTGTGTGTGTGTGTATACCAGGTCAGACCTCTGTTCCTGTATGGCAACAAGATAGCCTGGGATCACATCATACATTGCCTAGCAACAGGACCAAGTTGGGGGAGAAAAAATTGAAGGTCAATTACTGTAGAACAGGAAATTTTCGTGAGCAAGAAATTTTCGAAAATTTTTTGAGAAGCCAAGATTCACAAAATCAAATGTGAAAATGTGAAAGTTCTTCTCTATACATTTATAATTGAATGCCAATGGCGATTTGCAAAAATTTCATGCTGTGAAAAAGGCTGTCGGCTTCAATTTGCGAAAACTTCATACACAAATATTTCTGGTTTTATGGCAATGAGCAAAGACATAAAAATGGTGGGGGGGGGGGGGTCCTCTGCATCATTCTCAAAATAGTTTATCCTCTTTTTTTCCCAGAGAATTTATGGTTTGATATAAACAAGATTCATGTGTGGTGAGAACCATCCAATGCATCCTTAACACATTTTTAAACGAGGGAACTCTTTGGATGTTTGCTGTACACCTGATATTTACATGGGATACAACACAAGAAAACCAGACTTTAAGTATTTCTTCTTCTTTTTTTTTAAGTAAGCAGAAACTTGTAGATTATGTGGAGAGGAGTAATTTATCATTGTTTTGAGCGCTCTTTCTACAAAAGCAAGCCTTGCTGTTCATGAAAGTGAATAAGGCCAATAGTCTTAGCGGCACCATTTGCTCATTTGATTCCTATTATTTGACAGCAGTTTTTACATTTTAGCTACCTGGTAAACTCCCTTTTTACACGAAAGCACCACAAGCATATCCTGAACATTTGCATTAATGACTTTCTGGCAACAATAATAGCTCATCCTCTTAAAGCTATTGATAGTACCCTCCAGTTCTCTTGGCCATCCATCTATCATGCTACCATACTGCATTAGAGGCCTTCTGGCCCTCAAACAATAGGATTGTAAAAACGTCAGCTATAAATGTCACTTTAGCAGACCTCCGACAATGAGATTCAAGGTTTCCGAGGTCACATCCAGGAATTCTTGAACTACCCGAAAAGAGGAAGACAGATAAAAGTGAGACAGACGAAGGGGTGGAAGGGGGGGGGGGGGGGAGGGCCTTCACACTCGTTAGTAATACCTTTGAAATCACATTTCTGAAAGCTGGATGTTTTCATGCAAAAATGTGTCTCCCGTAGCATTCCAATACAGTACTGTGGTTGTGCCACAAACACCTTGGCATGTCAATCAAAATAATGCAATTTTCAATAAGCTTACATGCAAGAGCTACTAACATGTATGCAATGGTATGTTTTGCATCAATGTTATATGGTATGCATGAACTAACAGACAAGTATTATACAGGCTAAATACGAGCTCCATTTTCAAATTGGGTATTTGAATTCAGGCCATTCAAATTATGATCAGACACCAAGAATCAACTCAATTGGACAATGATGGTTAGCCAAATTGTTGGGTTTTCTTTTTAAGAATGTATGAGGGGAATATGTGTTAAGTTTGCAATCCAACTAATCAGAGAAGAAAATACTCAATTGATATGATCAAAGCATGTTCAGAAACGGTTTACAGACAACTTCTTTGTTAAGTTTTAACCTGTTGAGGATGAGTCACGAGTATACTCGGGCAGGTGTCTATGGGAAATGCGTCATGTAGCGAAATCAGTCTGTCCTCAACGGGTTAAAAAAGAATCAAGAGACTCATAAATGCATGATTTATGGCTTGTGATCCAGTAGTACTCCTTGACTTTCCCCTTGCCTTTAATCTTCTTATCATAAAAAGGCAGGGAAAAGGTTGGAGGTCCCTTCTGCAGGATGTCATAACTCATACATAATACTGTAGTTCAGTACAAAGCAAGCTTTGTAGCCACGAAAAATATGTTACCACAGTCTACCAGGTAGTCTCCTCTCCTGCAACACATTTAGAAGCATACTGTAGGGCTATATAAAAATAAGTACTCTTTTAGTTCCCCGTGGTGTGATAGTAAAACTCCCTATGGATGGATGTGTGCAATATAGCTGCCTGTTAGAATAGAACAATGCTTGGCTGACGTGTCAAGGCTACAGTGAAAACACTTCTGATTATGTAGAAAATATTCGTGCTAACTGCTAATCCTTCTAGGTTCAATGATGATTGAGATAATTCTTCTTTACATCAGATATTTTTTTTTTAATGTATTTTAATGTTGGATATATCAACAGCCAGTTTATGGAATCCATGCTTATTTCTTCACATTGTGACCATTATCTACTACTATACATATCACACAATGAATGTTGCATTATACTTGGTTCACTCATAGACGTCATGCAATTTCTGATAAATGATAGTAAACATAATAACTAATATGTGACCCGCTACAACAAAAGGTTCCGAAAGTGGGGGGAAGTCGATTTTCTGAAAATGACATGACATTACTCCCTCACTCTTCTGCTTTAATTTGGTACATAACATGACTCACTGAAGTACTCGGTTGCGGAGATATCAATGATTTTATGAGAGCATGTCGAGTGGTCTTGGAAATCAGCGTTTCGAGAAAACCATCTTCAAAGTTTTCCTTCCAACGCAATCGTGATCAAGGGGAGATAGGACAGTTTTCACCTCTTGACAATAGAAGGTACATGTATGCACCTAGCAACCTCCACGATGTTCATTCAAGCCTAGTGCCAGCAGTCTACCCACGACCAATCAGTAACCAGGATGCCACGCATTGACCAATAAGATTACTCCCTCGTTGCTAGGGGCAGAACCTATCTGCGGCGCTAAATCCAAATCTTCAGACACGTTTCTGTTACATTGAAAGTTTTAAAATCATGGTTCAGAAAAATGCTTATTTCTTGCCTTTCCTTTGATCATTTAGCTTCAAAATTTCAGCAGATGACAGACAAAACATGATATTACAAAATAGTGTAAAAAACAGAAATTTTGATGATTTTGACCGATTTTGATGACCTGACCTCAAACTCTATTTTCTTGGCTCAGCCGTCAGTGACTTTTGGATCATTTTGTTGTGGCTGGTTACATATAAATCCTGAATATGCCATAGTATAGCCACTCTTGGCACACAAGTACAGAATTAAGACGTCATTATTAACACTTCAGCAAGTAATTTGATGCTCTAAGCAGGGAGGGCAAGATACATGCTTTGGTTCATATCCAACAATTCTCAGCGTGTGAATTCGTTTGCCTTGAATTATCAATTCCTATAATATCTTTACTCCAATTTTCTCTGTAAATAACAAACTAATATTGAATAGTGCTCAGTGCTTGATGATGATAACATGAAAGGTTAAAACAGACACAAACAACCTTGCTCAGTATCACGATATGTGGCATGCAAATGAACTCTCAGGATCTTTGCTCTGTTACGGTAGCACTTGCATTGAATAGAAATATTTAAAAAAAAAACTTTTTGGATGCTCATTCTTGAAAGGTAATATCAGTACAAATTGATGAAACGATGTTCTCTGTGGTTTAGAAGTTTTTCTGATTATTTTCTTTCTTGTGTGTGTTATCATACTTTCTAATGGTCTTTTAACCCGTTGAGGAGTCCCTAGTACACTTGGGCAGGGGTCTATGGAAAATGCATGCTGTAGCAAAATCAGCACGTCCTCAACAGGTGAACATCCAAAACATCCAAAAATATACACAGGGTATACAATATAGATGATGAATGGTAGGGGAAGGATCACATGCATAATGATCCATCCAACATGTTTAAAATGCAATGGGGGGGGGGGGGGGGGGGGTCGGGGGTCATACAAGCAGGACTCATAATATCTGTGAAACAGCATGCCGAATGCCAAGGTCAGAACAATCTACTCTTTTGATACTGACAACAAATGTCTATTTCTGTTTTATAAACAGGGTATTTGGAGTCATACCTTTACCTTGAATTTCCTGCGGTAGCCAGTTGTTTTTTCTTTTTCTTCTTGTGTGTGTGTGTGTGTGTGTGTGTGTGTGTGTTGTGTGTGTGTGTATGTGTGTTTTCTACAATGCCAACTAGCCTATTATGGTAAGCACAGCACATCTTCTGAGCCTCATGTGCTGAGCACACACCCAATTTATTCCATGCTGCTTCCCAGAATCACATTTTTGGACATATTCTACAAAATATTGAATGCTCGAAGTGTGTGGCATGTGTAGAATACAAACAAAGTATTCTACCAATCCAGCTAAACGATATCATTATATTCTGTTGCTAAGTATTTGAGTGCTGTTTGTAGATACAAAAGTAGTGTGAGCATTTTCAAGTGTCTTGCTTGAGAGAAGAAATAACAAATGGTCCATCACCACATGATAATCAATATCAAATCAGTGACTGGTATTGAGCCTTCTTTGTTACATTTTGTTTTTGTCTTCTTATATTTCCCCTTGTATTGTCCTCCTTGGTCATATGATATTGAAAATACTGGGAAGTTCACATTATCTGCATGTATGTGTTTGTTATTCCTTCAGTTAAAAATATGGGAGGATATTGCAAGAAACAAGATAATCCAGAGGCCATTATCCCAGTCAAGGGAATTGCTCATTAATAATGGTCTCCTCCACCTGTACAATGAAATATATGTACCAGTGGCGGATCAAACAAAAGAAATAAAAAGGAAAAATCAGGGGGGGGGGGCATGATCCCCCTTTAATTTTGTAAAAGCGCCTCCCCGCCACTAGACACATAAAGCAATTTTCACATCTTTTCCTTTTTTATAGTACTCTTGTTTATATTTTGATGTAAAAAATTTATGATTTTATTTGAACAAGTGGAAAAATAAAACTGGAACTTATGGAAGCCACTTTCTTGAATGTGGAATGACTTCAAGGGTGGCAAACACATTTTCACACTTCAAAACATCACTGCCTTCTCATAATGAGTTAATCTATGTTACTAGATTCTGTTTGTTTGTTTTTTCTTCAATTCTCTCAATGAGTACTGGCAAAAGACATACTTGCCAGATCAATGTGAATGTGTGCTGTCAGTGTGCTGTTGATGGCGTGATGATTGCGCCATCTTCATCATGGAACAGCGCAGATGCGAAATTGACGACATTATCAACGGTGCCCTCTTGCGTTCCTGGGTCTTTCATTGATTTTCCTCCTCTTTATTTCTTTCTCATCATTCTCATCTCTATGAGCCTGCTCTCACACTGACACAAATATGCGAAGAGTTTTATCGCAAAACGAGCTAAATCCATTTTTGTGAAGTTGAGATATTTGAGATTAAAGCTGCTAATTAACAAAGAAAATAATAAGAAAATATGGGATATTTTGAATAATAACTTTAAGAATATTCCTTGTCATGTTATGAGTGAGGTATCTCTAGAAAAGTTCTATTTTGTTCTATCTGATGATGCACTTTGAAATGTTTACAAACGGCACTTACCCCATGTTGCGATGAAACCCTTATTTGTCCAAATCTATCAAACAGGAGGGTGTCACGCATATCCCCACATATAGACAATATGTATGTTTTGACCATGAGAAATTTCTAGCTTTACTTCTGATTTTGAAAAATTGATGATGTTTCTATATCTCATTCCACTCTTATTGATGATTACACATTAAGCACATGTGAAATATTGTCTCACAAGCCCTGATTATTAAAGAAAGTAGTAATTATGCCTGTGAAACATCCTACAGAGCATAAACAATGTTGCCTCTAGCACATGGTATTCGTAGCCTTTTATAAAGTGTGCAGTCAAAGTATCACAGTGTGTTTCACATGCTATTAACAAGTAGTCCAGTGTGAGTGTGTGCGTGTGTGTTTAAAGACTTGGAATATGGAGGAAGTTCTGTCAGTGGGTTTCCGTCTTTATATCAGATTCAGATAACATCTTTTTCCTGCCCCCCCCCCCCCCCCCATCAGAGAGTAGACTGACATTAGGCGTGTCTTCATCAGCCCGAAGTTTCAAAATAGCGCGCTATCTTGCGGTTACCAAACTACAACGTAGTCCGATGTCAAGATAGCGCGCTATCTGTGTAGTGAAGACGCAAATAGCGCGCTATTTGATCGGGAAAATTTCCCCCGAAATCTTGGTCTAGTTCGTGAACTAGAGCGCTAATTCGTGAAATTGCGCGCTATTTCGGGTGCGTCTCCATCAGCCCGAAATTTTCTCGATCCCTCCACGCTTCTGGTTAGCCAGCTGGCTATTGAAAGCGCATGTACAAGCTATAGTGATTGTGTATAGTGCATCCACTCACGGCGTATTCAAGGATCACATGTGTGTACAAGGCCTACTGTTGTTGACATCTTTAAAACCAGGGAGGTGATTCCGTGCATGCTAGCTGTTTTTTGTAAACTTCTTCTTCTGGTCCACTCTACCCTAGCTAAAGATTCTTGCAGATTGTGTGTATTCTGGATTTGTTTAAACATTGCAATTCGTTCATTTCGTATAAGATGTGTCACTGGACAGAAGAGTAGCGTTATTAATATCCCTTTGGAGAGAATTTGCTGTACTGCTCACCCCCTGGTTGTAGTATCGTACAGGTACATACGGTGTTGTAGGAGATTTTGAGCGGGAAATCCACTTTCGAACAGCGAGCTACACTGTAGGCAGAGTAATACTTAGATGCAAAGTGCGCATGCGTCAATTTTTCGGGCTAATTTCCCGAAGTAAGCTGTTTGAGCTGATGAAGACGCACATTCGCTCTATCGGGCTATTTTCTAAGACCGCAAAATGTCCCGCTAGTTTGAACTTCGGGCTGATGAAGACACGCCTAATGGCTACTGCCAAAACTTTTCCTACAACTTGATCGAACCCCGAATAACATAAAGTCATTTAAAGGAAGGAAATCGGAGTCACTCCTTGATCTATACCCTTTCTACATTGTTGCTGAATGAAATGTTGTAATATGATGGTACCTTGTTGTATGAGTGTATTTTTTAATGTTTTATTTCATGTTTTGATTTGTCCTTGCCATGTCCTGTTTTTACTTTTTATGTGCCTTTAAACTCACAAAATATTAGTAATTGAATAAACATTTTACAGGTCAGCCATAAATAAAAGTTACTTCCTTTCTGGCTGCTGTCTACCACAGAAGGTATCCATTGCATTGGAGTTCTCTGAAGCAAACATTTTGGCATGTTGCTAATTCAGTAAATATAAGTCTGCTTGCAAACCTCACAAAAATCAAACCACCATGAATTAGAAAAGCGCTTCGAAAGAGCAGGCCTCTGCAAAGCAGCCATGATTTAAATATTGCCATTTTGTAGGCAGTATCTTCAACACACTCATAGCAGGGACAGGGACATCTACACAATACATTTGGCAAAAATTTGATCATCCATTGTTGCTATTAGGAACTACTGGACTTTTGACCTCACTACCCAAAATTTGAATTTCTTTTTTAAACCCTGAAAATACCTCATTATGAGGACACCCTGCAAGTTTAGTGAAAACTCAATCATCCTTTGTTGAGTTATTGGGAGATTGAGCTTATTTGTCCTTTATGACCCCATGACCTTTGACCTTATGACCCCCTAAATTAAAGTGTTTCTTTCTTTGCTTCATTTTAAACACAGTTGTCACGTTTGGTGAGAATCTGATCATCCATACTTGAGTTATTGGGAGATAAAGCTTATCAACCTAATGTCCTCTATGATCCCTATGAGATGACCTTTTACCTTTGACCTCATGGTCACCAAAATTAAATTGTTTCTTTCATACTTCATGATATACACATCCTCCAAGTTTGTTAAAATCCAATCATCTGTACTTGAGTTATTGGGAGATCTAGCTCATTTTATGTTTTTTTTTTTCACCCCTATGACCTTTGACCTTTGAGCTCATGACCGCCAAATTAAACAATTTTTTCTTACTTTATCACAAACACACCCTGCAAGTTTGGTGAAAATTCAAATGTCTGTTCTTGAGTTATTGGGAGATTAAGCTTATTTCATGTCTTTATGACCCTACAGTGTATGATCTTTGACCTTTGACCTCAAGACCCCAGACTTCAACAGTTTCTTTACAACTTCAGTATGAATACACTAGTTAAGTGAAAATTTGTTTGTCCATACTCAAACTATCTTGTACATAGACAGACACACAAACATAAAGAACCAAAAACATAACCTCCGCCAGCCATAGGTCTTTACCAACTGTCGGAGGTAAATATGGCGTCAGAATGCGGGATGTCAATGCATTTTTTTCCAATGTAAGCTATAAATGAAGTGCATACGTTTTTTGCAACAAAAAAAAAAATAAAAAAAAATAGCATGTCCTGTAGGCAATATCCAGGTTTTTAACCCGTTGAGGACGGTTTGATTTTCCTGCAACACATATTTCCCATAGACGCTTGCCCGAGTATACTTGGGGGTAGTAATAATAATAGTAATAAGTTCCTTTTACAACCCCCCATTTTATGGGGAGACATGAAGCACAATCAGGACCCCCCCCCCTTATGTCTGATCAATCTTGTGACATGTACAAGAACGTGCTGGGATAAAACTTGCTGGTTGTCGTTATGCTTGATGAGGTATTCCATGTACGAGTTTTCTAAGACATCTCGTACAGGGTAACAAATAGCTATGAATTTGAGCATGAAGTACACACTAGGTTGTGCACTAACTCTGCAATACAAAGGAAATGGTGACTTCCTGCTGTTAGTGTTAGCACTATCTCTGGTTCTGTACTGACAATCTCTATGCAATATGTCACTTTGTGTAGACCAGAGTGGTAGTTGATCTACTTCCTACTAGTTTTTGATTCCTTTTAACTCTTTACGTGCCACGTTCGCACGTCTGACTCAGTCGACGGCGTGCCAACTTCGCATATTCTGCTCAACAAACAAAGCCGCCAAACCCAATCGATAAATCGCTAATCCCGCGGTACAATCAAAGCGTTTCTCGCGCTTTTGTTCCTCTCGCATACGGCTTGCATTCTATGTGGTGATTGACTATCAAGCGGTGTTCCCAACTAGATTTGCGTGTACATTCTAAGTTTCTGTCACTATTCTCTGTGTAAAAGTCATGCCTTTACAGTAATGTAGCAACTGGTAATTCAAAAGAAAAATTAGAAAAAAAAATAGAATTGTTATACATTGTATATGGAAGCAAAGTTTGACATTCCTCTTTAACTTTGCTCACTATTTTGTCCAGCTTAACAGAAATTTGTAGAAGTTATACAGATTGGAAAAATAAAATTCTTCCTCAAAGCATGACTATGTTCGTGTCTCAGAATAACGTGGCACACAGAGGGTTTCCACCATGGCACACAAAGAGTTAAGAGCCAATACATTTGTACTCCATTTTCTTCTTCTTCTTTATAAATCTATGTTTTTGCCCTTACTCGGCAAAGTCACTTTGGAGTTTCATGAATGTGAACGACTTCAACATATTTTTCCCTTTTTTTTTGAGAAACAAACAGGAGCAACATAAAAACAATCCTTCAAATTTAGGTTATTTAATGAACACACTTAACAAAGTTACTACTAATGAACACTATGTTCATCTACAAAGACTATGGACATTTCAACATGCTAAAGTTTCCGTTCACTGATTGGCACAGACATCTGGAAACTACTGTAAAGCAAAATATTTTCGCGGCATGACATTTTCACGAATTGGAGCCAACAGCCTTTTTCGCTGCATGAAATTTTCACGAATTGCCACTGGCATTCAGTGCCTACAGTGTAGACAAGAGCTTTTGCTTGCATCTTAATTCCGTGAATCTTGGATCTCATGAAATTTGCGAAATTAAAATGCTTGCAAAAATATCTGATTTTGCAGAATAATTGTCAATGGATTTAAGAGATTGCCTTATCCCCCTTAATCCCTGTGTCATCTTGGCCTTCCTGTTCAGGGCTGAGGCACCTTGCTACACCTGAGTGGGCTTGCTAACTTTCCAGCTAGGTCAAGTTTTGAGGGATTACTGAATATATGCTTCAAATGAAAAAGCCAGGCAATTCAAAAGCTAAGTGCCTTGACACATAATGGGTTAAAAGAAAAAGGCATTAATAAAGTTTATATCCATTTCATGGAGAAACAACATCAGGGCACATTGCTGCGGAGATGGCCTCTGGCTTGAAACCCAAGACAAGGGCTGTGTGCGTCAGCCATAAATTTTTTATCTCATACATACATATATATCCTACTTGATATTCTCTGATGGTAATAAAACCCACAAAACACAGCATAATGTTCAGATAGGGCAGGACAGCTTGTCACAAACTCATAGTTCTAGGTCAAGACCTGCATATATCCACAGATGCAATTCAGTATTACTGAATTGGTCAAACCAGCAATATTAATCCTTTGCCATATCCAACTAAATGTCACCTACCCTGCAGCACACAGCTGCTGATTTGCATTAAGCAGACCTGTTTAAGAGCCCCAGAAGTACCTGGTGGGGTAACAAACATTGTGAACCTACATCTTACATGGGGCATATTCTAACAAAATGCTCACCTCGCTTAATATTTCAAGAGATTGGGATGAACAACATGAGTAGGGTTCATAAGTTTGCTATCATTTTCATCAGATGATTATGAAATGAAATTTTCATAAACCTGATGTGTTGCATTTTCTTTTTTCAAACGGAATTTGAGCAAGAAAAAAGTACTTTGTTTCATAACAGAATAGGAAATGACAAAAGACAAAATCTCCTTTGAGACATTTCAAAAACACATTTATGTGCTCAGAATAAAGGAATTTAACCCACAATTCTTCATAATCTAAGAAAGCATGTTAAAAATTGGTCTCAACAACATCTCATTAAAAACTGAAAACAACATGAGACAGGGCTCTATAAAAAAAACCCAAAAAACTACAAAATTATTAGCCTTTTTTCATTTTCTGTGTGAGCACACATAAAATTTAATGGAATAGTCCACGTTAGTCTAATATATTAATATGCAGCTAGTGCAGTACTACCACTAGACAAAAGGCATACAGAAATAACCTAGGAGTGAAAGGGTAGAATACCATGACGCATTAGTACTCTTTGTTAAGAGAACTGAGTGATTTAGATCTTATACAATACCCCTTATCTCTTTTCTCCAGAATGCTAGAAGGTTGCAACCAGAGTGTAATGGGGTAAGCCAGTAACCTGCATTTATTATATACAACAAACCATTGCACGGTCTCATTAACCCCCCCCCCCCCAACCCATCTGTATTTAACATGATGATTTGCACAATGCACCAGTACACTGCAAATAGTTCCATCATTTATATATTTACATTAACTCAACTGAGATTGCATTCACATGTCGGGTTTATTCGGTCATTCAGAAAAACACTTTAATACCATTTACAGCAAGTCTTCACCTTGATGAAGCACTGGAATGGCAATGCCCAACTGAGAAGTCTTATTCAAAAACAAACAAACAAACAAACAAACAAACAAACAAACAAACAAACAAACAAACAAACAAACAAACAAACAAGCAAAAAACTAACACAGATGACACACACAATACAAATACCATGCACACCATAAAAGAACTGAATAGAGTGCTTGTAGGCTTAAAACATAACAAAACCATGATATAATACAAATTACACTAACAACAAGAGGGAAGGGTAAAAGAACATGGGGAAAAAAGGGAAACATAAACCAACTAAACTGAGAGAAAATAAAGATGATCATACAGTGCATATAACAAAAAAAAAAAAATACTCCAACTTTTAGAGGGCACGTGTTTCACATTGTCAACTATGGAGAGCCCAATGATGGTTCTTAGGAGATAGAACTCTTTTTCTTTCTATTACTGGTACCTACTTGTGTTGATAAATGTCATGCATGACTGAGTATATTAACTTCAAAGACAGCAATGACAAGTTGACCTTTTTCCAAGTTTGTTATTATGAACAAATTGGTGAAAGAAGACTGTCTCCCTGAAATGAATGAGATCTGTCAATGAAAGTGGTTAAATAAACAGGTCAGGCAGCATGACTGCAGGTTGGTGTTTAGGGTTTCCTCTTGTCTTTTAAAAGTCAATCACCTTCAACATGGCCACCTGTCAGAGAACCTGGTCACTCAGGCAGAGGCTAATTAACCCATGGCCATACAGCCCAATATTTCCTATTCATATTCAAGACATGGTCTGTTGCTGTGAGCTATGTGTTGAGTATGAACAGAGAAAAACAGACTGTCTTATCATTATCAATATTATTATTATTATTATTATTATTATTATTATTATTATTATTATTATTATTATTATTATTATCATTATCATTATTATTATTACCAGAGCTTGATCAAACAATGAAGGTGATTGCAAAGACAAATATCTGAAGTATCTACTTTGGCATTGTTATGCACTTTCTTGTTTGAATGAAGATGCCATAAACTACAACAAGTCAAATTACTGCAACACTCCACAGTTTAAAACAGTCCAATACTGGTAAGAATGACCAGTATCAGTAAAGGAGTTGATGTGAGGCAGTGTGATTTCTTACACAAAACGCTCCCTCTAACAGCTCTAAGCTAGTCTAGGTTTAGAAAAAAAAAAAAATCTCTCAAAATGAAGATAAACTCACATCTCAGTCTCTCACTCCACAGTTGAAACCATGCATGATGCAGGTAGATTAAAGCAATCCCAAATCTGGACACTGGAGTCTTGTACAAGATTTTAAAAAGGTAACGAACAGTTCAAGAGGTACTACAGACAAGAGTCTTAGAAAGGACCACTACAGAACGGTTGTCACTCAAGCCTTCTGTAAGTTTGTCAAATATGCCTGCAAGTTAACGCCCATTCGTATGGTCTCTATCGAACATCTTACAAGGTCTACGCGATTCACATCGTGGTACTTACCAGCAAGATGACTCAAGAGTCGTGATCGTTCAGCCGTTGTCAGGGTAGATTCTGAATAGGACGTGGATAAGACACAGTCAAGTTGTCCTACCATCAAATATTACGATATGACTTTCGCGCAGAAGAAATGAAAGTCAAGTATTCTGCTGAATCTTGAAACCTAAAGCCTTGCTTCCTGCCTACAAGTTACGGAATACGCACGTACAAGAGGTTCTATGCTACAACGGGATTTACTATGTGCAAGTGGTATACAGCAAGCAATCAATGTCCGAGTATAACACTGGTAGGAGCTAGGATAAGGAGTGACTGTATTTTGAGTCATGTGACCCAGTGAAACACATGTGCCTAGGTTGAAAATGTGTATGACCCTTCGAGCTGTGGTTTAACGGGGGAATGCGTATTAGCGTCAGGCGCTGAAGGCATAATGGTTGGAGACTGCGTAACCGTACGTGCATTACGCTTTGAGTACGCTGGATGTAAACAAGCGACCCTGGGAACCGGAATCGAATGCGGGGGAGTTCCCCTGCCCGATGTTTCCGAGCTCCGCCCCCTTCACATCCGGGAGAGCGGTCAGTCGGAAATAAGCTCCCTGGATTTAAACCACTCACTTAAGATTGTTATCATATGGCTGCCTTCAAAAACCCAACCACCTCCTTTCACGAAGCTTCTTGTTCTTGCTTTAACATACCCTCTCATGATAACAAAATCGAAACAGAAATCGTTGTAATTTCATCATCACTTTCACATAATGTAGTAGATTAGTTCTACATAGCAGAGGGAATGTTGAAATTATACTGCTTTTCTATCTTTAAACTTTATTCTTCACTATCTATTCGACCATAAAACAAACGGATACAACAGAACAAACACGTGTATACAGACAAGGCAGACTAAGAAATATAGAGCAAAGTGAGAAAAAAGAGCAACCACTATCGGCCTCTGGTCCAAAAAGCTAAATATAAAGCTGTTAAACGGAGGCGTGAGACTTTGCTTGTCTATAGACGAGGGGTCGTATAGTATTGGTTGAGACCTAATTTCAGGTTTCTAACATTTTTTTAATGAGATAATGAGAAACCTCTTACGAAATATGAAAGAACATGTAATTCTTTGAGGAATTCAACGTTTATTTGATGAAAATTGGTTTTGAAATGGCTGAGATATCCAAAAAAGAGCGATTCTGATAAAGTGTGGGACCCACACTTTATTACGATCGCTTTGTTTTTCTTTGTTTTTGGATGTTTCAGTCATTCCGAATCCGATTTTCATCAAATAAACTTTGAATTCCTAGTAAAATAGTATGATCTGTACTTTATCATAAGTGTTTTCTTGGTATTTCACAAAAAGTTTAAAGCCCAATTTGTCATCTCCACCAATACTGTACCCTCCCTTTAACGAATATTTTGCTCTGTATCGCTGCAGTTTAAAACACCTTGTGTCAAAAACTAAAAATTGATATCAAATGTCAGCTAGAGAGAGCCACCTTATCATGATAGCCGAATGCTTCCATTCTGGACTGTTTCTTTTGAATGTTTGCATCGCATTATTTTATCTATTTCAGACGAACGTACGTAGTTACTGATCTCTTAACAGATAGCTAATGCCTCAATGAGTCTTCTCAGGCGAATCATTTTCACCTTGAATGATTATCCACCATCATAACTGTAAACTTATATTGCTTTCTCTCTCTCTATCAATCACCTCATCTATACATCCAGCTCAATATTTGCAATTATTTTGTATTATTTGGATATGGAAGGAAATAAATGAAATGAAAATGAAACTAAATCTGTTTAGTAAGTGTAATGGTTTATTTGGTGTTTTTTGGTTTTTGGTGTTGTTTTTTGTTTTGTTTTGTTTTTCGGTTTGGTTTTTGTTTTGTTTTGTTTTGTTTTGTTTTGTTTTTGTTTTGTTTTTTTGTTTGGGGGGGGGGATCCTGGTGTTATCTTGCCCTTGGGTTTGTTTTTTATCTTTACAACTTATCAGAGGAAGTGCAAATACCGTTGAGGAAATTCGTTTTCTTATTTTAGCCAGCCAGATCTCGGGGCATTGTTTCGTCATGTTTTTCGATCGATCAAACTACGCATGGATATTCCTCTTGCTCTACTTGCTTCAGATTTAGAGATGTAATAACAGTGTTATTTAAAGTTACATTGCATTCACCGTTTTCTCAAGAAAAGCAACAGCAAATCACACACGCACGCACACACACACACACACACACACACACAGACACGCACACGCACACGCATCCCCCATAAGATGACATATTTCTTTTGCGATTTTCTAGGCTATAATTTCATTGTTTGCACAAGTTAGTTATGGTAAAATACGAAACTAAGCCAAACAAATTAAAATGATTCTGCATCCAGTCTAGGAATTGCAACATAAATTTACGGAATAATAGTTCAACGATGTTTATTTTGTGCACATATCGTTTGATACGAGATATTAAAAAAGTAATATCATAACCACATCAAAATCATGTCATAAAATCATCGCTGATGATCATTCATCAAAGAGTATTCCCTATTATTTGAAGATGTCCATATCATGAAATCAAGACACAATGATCTAACATAGTAACGCAAAAGTTAACCAATAAGATATCACTAAACAACAAACAAGACGTACTCAACTAGCAGATGCAAAACTGAAATCTTATCCACCCTGCTATTTAGAAACGATGTAAGACGATGTATAATCTGTAGTTATAATGTGTGTTTTTTGTTGTTGTTGTTGTTGTTGTTTTTTTTTTTTTGTTGTTGTTTTTGTATTCTCATGTGTGAATGAGCCGGGTTGACTCTATGTAATGGCCTTTATCTGATACTGTAAAAAAAATGGGAGAGAAAGATAGCCATGCCTAGCTGAATGATACGTTTAAAGGGTGTGTACAGTTCTGGTTGAGGTGAGGATTTAGCTTTTAACGTTTTGCGAGATATTCAGAAACCACTCTATGAGATGTCAAGAGCATGCAATTCTAAGGGGTATCAAAAGTTTATTTGATGAAAATTCGGTTTTGAAATGGCTGAGATATCCAAAAATAAGGTGAAACAAAGAGATCCTAATAAAAGGCGTGGCCTGTCGCCTCTTATTATTATCACTTTTTTGGATGTCTCAGCCATCTGAAAACCACTTTTCATCAAATAAACGTTGCTTCCTTCTTAAAATTACATGCTCTTTCATATTCCATAAGAGGTTTCTCATTATCTCACTTAGGAATGTTCAAAACATGAATCACCACCTCAACCAGTACTGTACAGTCCCTATAAGCAGAAAGAAAGGATTGTTTATCGAGTATTTGGTACAACTGTGGTTGATTGCTGTTGATATGCATTTGATGTTACGAGTGATATGTATAGCGGAAAACGTTGGTCGTTGGTATTTCTTTTTTTTGTAATCCCGCCTAATTTCCCGAAAATTTGAACGCGATGGCTATTCAGTCTTTAGATCACTAAAATATACAATAATTAAGATTGCAAAATAGCGATGATCCTGAAAATAAAAGTGAAAAAAAAAACACACACTCATACAATCGAACTTCACCTTCATTTGAGTTTCCATCCATCCATTCACCTTGATTTGAATTTCCATCCATTAAAAGCTTAAGATAAGGGTGCAGTTTTGTAGATCATCATTCAGCTCATCAGCAATCAAGCCTGTGGTCTAGTGGATGGGACTAAGGGACTCTGAAGCAAGGTATCACGGGTTCAAATTCTGCCAGACACTATACATCCTTGAACAAAATTGTCTAAACTACAGTGTTCCTCTTGACCCGGGGTCATGCAAGGGGTATTATAAGTGGAAGTGGCAAGGCCCGTCGGGAGACAGGATGCTAACACTGATGACAGAGGTCGGGGTGATGTTCGTTATTCCGAAGGATTTGTTAATCCGAAAATAAAAAGAAGGTGCGTACTCACGAACCTTCGTAATAACGAACCGTAACAGAAAGGACTACCCTGGATGGGTAAAGAAAATGATTGTTAATGATATTATTATTATTATCATTATTATTATTATTATCATTATTATTATTATTATTATTATTATTATTACTATTATTATTATTATTATTATTATTATTATTATTATTATTATTATTACTATCATTATTATTATTATCATTGTTGTTGTTGTTGTTGTTATCATCATCACTGTTGATATAATTATCATACACTAATCACTATTTTGGAGTCTTTACAAACCCTTCTATAGGGGAAACTCGATATAACGAACACTGCTATAACGAGATATTGGTTATTACGATGCAGCTATCAGGCGTCTATCTCAACTGACATTACCATTAAATATGACATTATATTTTGGGTTTTTTAATCTCCGAAGAAAGCATTTATAAAGTCTGAATATTTCATAAAAACACAAATCGAGACCATTATATTAGTAGAAGACATTGTAAAAGACGAGTTTGATTTGTTTAGTCATCATTTTGTGCATTTCATTCTGCAGCAAAGAAAGCACTCATAGCAGAATTGTTAGATTTGACGACTTGCAAAAGAAAAATAATATGGAAAAAAAACCCCCAATAGAAGCAGGGAAATGCAGGTCTTATAGAGTTTGAATATATATTTACAAAAAGGGCAACATTTTTCGCAAACAATAACAAAATATGTGCCAGTGATTGAGATAAACCCAAGCTATTATGTTACAATGTTTAGACTAAATAATCTTATGTAGATCCATACTACAATGTACTGCCAGATGGATTATTTTGATGATAAGCGATGATGATTTTTGCAAGTGATTGGTTAGTCTTCTTCTAAGCTGAAAAGTGGATTTGCTTCACCGCAGGGAGGAGTCCCAATCATTGTCGTTTATCGGGAAAGAAAGAAAGTAAGACACAAAATCGATGCACATGCACTTATGATTATTCACTCACATGCACTCAACACCAAACATTAATTACACATGAAGTCAGACGTTTTTTTATGCAGGCTTACATAGAATTCGATGTATTTGTTTGAAGTCCCCCAAATCGCTCAAGCGAGCTTTCAAACAAGAAATTCAAATTCAACGAGAAACATCAAAATAGGCATTACGTCAAGTCTTACATCTGAATAGTTAAATAAATGAAATTGAAGAATCCGGCGATGTAGAGGCATTGCACAATCCATATCTACACAATAATGTACATTGCAATAATTTACAAAAGTATTTTTTTTTTCTATAACACACTATGGACAGTTTATATCATTAGTTCCACACAAAAATATTGCCATAATCCAATTATTATTCTCGAATACAAAAGTTTCGAACATTTTGTTCACACCGCCTTGGCTCTTTATCACGTGTCCCACCACGAGAACAGCGCCCTCTATAGATTGTGTCTTTACGTCATTGTTCGCTAAGGCACCCGGATGCTTGCCAGGAATTTCAAAAATAACATAATCTGGCTACATAAAATGTGGATGGAATAATCCCCAAATATATCCGTATGCCGACGTTATCATTATGCACAATAGAAGTCAACAGTTTACTTAACTATTCCTACCACTATCATAAAATTCTGAATAGTTTTCCCCAAAGGTAATCTATCTAAGATATTGCTCTAAAATCAAAGTATCATCCAAGGGAATAACGTTCTAAAGCGCAATACACTAAATTTACAAGGTACTAACATGCAGCGAATTGCATCGACTAAGGTATATGCACAAATTTTATGGTAGTTCAGGTCGTTTCATAACAATATGTTATTACCCTCTAAATAAGTTATAAAATTAATTTATAACTAACATCATGTCCTGGCTTTGAAAGCATTCAACGCCGATAAGAGCAGAAAACCTAGTGACGTTGTACATACTGTCCAAAGTCCCTGACACAGAAAAAGTTGAAGTTATGTGCATTTCCATGTTTAAGTTGACGCTATAAACCTCTTTTTGTTTTTAAATAAAGAAAACAGAAAGGTAGAGTTTGCATTTAAAATCACGTATGAAGTAAGTAATATGTTAACATTCCATATATTTTCACAAAACATCAGTGTTACTAAAATAAATGGGGGGATAACGTCATAAATTTACTAACTTGTCACTGCATGAAGGTATCAAGAAATCATTATTTTGATCCATAACTATATAGTAAACACAACCACCATTTCTGAATATAAGCACTGTTGTTAGCTTGTGGGAACTCTACATTGACTTTACGGGAAGGATTCTGTTTCAGTTCATATCAAAAGAAAACATTATGTGAAGATTTATCTGCAGGTCATAGGTCAACTTGATAGGCGATTACAAACTCAACTCATCTCACTTGCATTGTTGATTGTGACCATTAAAATTTCGTGAAACCTTTTACAGCTTTACAAATTTTTTAGCGTTCTTATCTCAACTTTAGTTTTAGCATCATTCTTTATTGTCTGATTCTATCCTGTACAATCATGAAACTCAGCTTTAGCTTTTAGCGAAGCTACCTTCAAGTGGATTGGAAACGCTGTTTTGAAGTGAATCTACAAAGAACGACATAAGAAGCAAATAGAAATTAACTGCCTTGTCAAATTAGAGGTAAACCCTAGAGGTGATAGCATAAACACGAAATAAATTCGATTATTGTACAATTTCGGTGCACATAATGCATGAAAAATGAATAGCGTGTAAACTGATTATTTCGACAAAGCGTATATGGTATATACTTGAATTTCAGAATGACCAATAACAAATGTGTGAAAATGCGTTGTGTTCACAACAGCTAAGAATATAATATCTATCAAATTCAGTTTGATGGTACATGTGCTGTTCTGATTAGACGAAACATCTGCATATTCGAACGCTTACTCGTTCAATGAAAATGTGATGATTTCAGTACTTGTTTACGCAGGTAGGAAATTGTACATAATATAATATAAATAAGATCTAAATTATGAGAGCATTTCATCATACCATAACGAAATCGTTGTTTCCTGTTCTCTAGTGATGCGGAATTTCAGAACTTTCTTACGCAGAAAAAGAAAAAGAAAACATATTGTACGGATCATGTGATAAGAAAAGTAGGCCTACATTTTAGAAATCATTAAACTCTTTTGGCCGAAGTAACAAAGTCAGAACTTTGTCGTTATCGTACAAGTACGTTTTAATTTCTTCACTCTTTTCCTTTAAGCTCTCTCATTCAACAATGTAAATATGAACAGACTTTGAAGAAAGTTCAAAGTAAATAAAACGCTCAGCGACGTATTAACGAGTATCAAAGTCATTAGTAGGGGGTCATCCCACGAGACCGACACCCACGAGTCATACGGCTCACGAGCTCCACATTGGATAAAGCTCCATGAGCCATACAGCCCATCATGAGCTCGACATTAGGTAAATAAGGCCCATGAGTCCGACACTAGGCAAACAAGGCCCACGAATCCGACACTGGACATAACAGGCTCACAAGACCGACACTGCGTATGTTAGGCCCCCGTGACGTAATGCCGATCTTGTGGACCTTCTTTGCCTATAAAGAAATAGTGTCAAACTCGTGCTCGTGGACCTGGTTTGCCTAGTGTCCAGCTCGTGGCTGTATGACTCGTGGGTGTCGGACTTGTGATGTGCACCCATCTGTAGGATTTGCTTGTAGCTGTGGCCGCTTCTGTGTAATGAAGTAAGTGCCGTTGTTACCTAATGGTATTGTTGGCACTGGAATTATCATGGGGGTTGCTTTTACCCCTCAGCAGCCTATGTCTCGGTAGCCTGGCTGGCCACGCCCTTTACGCACATCCGTTGGAAATCTTCGAAGAGTAAGTCCTCATCTGTGTACATCGGCTCCCCACCTCTGTTCATGTCACAGAAGAATAAAACAAGGTAGAAGTAGATGATCCCGTATCACACACACGCTGTAGATTATCGTTCAAGATTTAAGATTCAAATCTATTTCATTTCCATCAAATAATGGGATCGTCTTATATACAATGTATAAGCAGAAGATATTTGTAATAACTGAAAAAAAAACCACCGTGATTTTACAAAGTACATGTGAAAAGGAGTAACAAATGAAGAAAACGCAATTGTATTTTTTTAAATATATACATATGAATATGGTACAAGTTAATTAAGGATGGGGATGGAAATTATCGTTGGTAGAGTGTCGTTGATAAATTTGTCTTGAACTATGTATACTTGGACGTATACTGCTCAATAGAAAGTCTCCGTCGAATGCATATTGAAAAGGGGAGAAAAAATAAAATGTTCCATCGAAAATTCACATTTACCAGTTTATCACTGGAAAGGTATAGGCTTGAATTTCAAGAAGGATGAAGAATTAATTATTCTGAAATGTTAAACATTTTACAGTGAGTCTTTCGTTCATCAGCATTGGTTGGTTTCTTCCATTTTCATCCTTGAATATAGGAAACCCAAATCTATTGCACAGTCTTCATCTTTTCTTGGCGATTGCAGACGTTGATGGTATAACGATGTTAACTGGCTCCAATATAGGACATTAACTTTGTAATCAGCTTGCTTAATCTCAATGAGACAAAATATTATACAGCATTTCCATTCTTTATTCATCGTTTTGTTTTTTAAAGTGTTCTAATAAGCTAATAGAGCCTATAGCAATCATTACAATAAACCGACAGACACACACACACACACACACACACACACATATATAACCCTAAGAATGAGCGAACAATAAACATACAAGGTAGTACTTACGATGTGTCAAACTTGATGAGATTAGGATCCAAAACCTCCTGGTCACTCGTACCATCTGATTGACAAAGAATACATCGTCTCGGATTAGTACAAAAGACAGAGACTAAGAAAGAGGGTAGCAAAACAGAATATGAAAAACACTTAAATACTAACCGAAAATACGCAAGGCGCCTGCGTTGTAGATGTAACGAAATCCGTTCGCGAAATTCCTTTTTAACCGAATTAGAAAGGACCACGTACTCTCTGCTGGCTGCGAAATTATGGCGACCAGTACCCAATAACAACGGGGTCATCCCGCGAAACTGACTCCCACGAGTCACTCAGCCCATGAGTTCTACATTGAAAAAGGTCAATAAGTTATACAGCCCGTGAGTTCGACACTAGGTAAAAAACAGCCCATGAAATTCGACATCATGAATACAGGGCTAAATGTGTCGGTCTCGTGGGCCTTGTGTGCTTAGTGTCACATTCATGGGCTGTATGACTCGTGGGCTGTATAACACATAGGCTGTATGATTCATGGGCTGTATGACTTGTGAACTGTATGACTCATGGGCTATGACTCGTGGGTGTCGGTCTCGTGACGTGCACCCATGACAACGACGAGCACCATCACAACAACACTGATCATCAACATCAAGAGCAACATCTTTATATCTCTCTTTCTCTCTCATTCTTTCACACACACACACACACACACACACACACACACACACACACAAATACACGCACACACATTATTCCATCGAAATATTGCATACAGTCATGAAAGGAATCACGCAAATTCTGCATGCTTTGTGGAGTCACTTTATAATTCACGACGAATTTACACCGGCGCCATTTTGCAGACTTACTCGATGACTGTGCTGTGTTGTCTGACTCAGTGGATGGTCTTGGATGCGAGAGAATGAACGGTAACTCCACCGTCAAGTCACTGGGGACAAAAAACAAAACAGAAGTTGAGGATTTAAAAAAAGAAACACGATTAAAATATACCGTCCACATGATAAAAAGAAAATCGCATGGATTGGTTTCTTTCAAGGTACTGACATGTGATCAATTTTAATTATAAACCAGAAGAATATCCAATTTGATTCAGTTTCGCTTGGCGCATTTCTTTAAAACAATATTATCCTCATTGCTTTGATACCCTCTATTGAAAATTCAATCAACCTTTTCAATACAAGTGCCTAGAACACACATTGATATATACACTATTATCACTGACCATTATTTTGTATTGCGAACACACAGCTCACAAAATTGATGTGGTCAAATTGATTATGACTACCTGAGGAGAAAAAAAAAAAAAGAAGCTACGTATCGTAAAATCACAATAATGTCTACACAAATGGTAAACTTGTGTAGCGACACCATTCGCAAACTATCAATCAAGCAAAATCGAGCCAAGGGTAAGTGCGCCATCTACGGCAATATGCGACCAATTTTTGCTTCCAGACATCAGAACCGAAGTCTTTCAAATTAAACTCTGCACACTGTTTGGCCTGTTCTCTGATAAAATAATTGGTGATTGGTTATTATTTGAGATACCATTCAACATGATCTTGAATCTTACAGATGACGCTGATTTAGGAAGCTCGCCCCTTTGAAAAAAAAAACAAACTTGGTTACTTTCTGGGTTTTTTTAAGATGTCAAAGAATAATGACATGAAAATTGCGATTTCTCTTTAAATAAATAGCGACATAACAAAATGTATAATGTTTTAACGATACTCAGTGCTCATTTAGTACAGAGAGTACGAATGTTGATATTCGAAGCCATGGTCCATGTTTGTTTTGCATGTCTAATCTACACTTCTACTTTTTTTTTTTTTTAATAAGGATATACTCTATAGATAGATAGATAGATAGATAGATAGATATAGATAAATAGATATAGATAGATAGATAGATAGATGACAGGAGAGATGACTAATTAAGTCAATATTAAAATGATAAATTAATAAATCAATGAATAGATAAGTAGCTAGCTAAGTAGATAACGAATAACTAAACCGAATAAAGGTAAAAGGAGTAGGTGCACGAGAGTATCAGCAATAGAAACACGTTGGCCATATTTTCAGACAAAGGAGAGGGACCTGAAATTTTCCATGATATCACGAAATAACCAGTTTCTCTCTGATGAATGCCATTCTGGCGTGCCATACTTACGATCCGAAGATTTCAGCCACCAGCCTGACTTCCACCTTGTACTTGACCGTGATTCCTAACTCTTCCTTCTTGGCTACGTCCTCGCGAAGCCTGATGGGATAGATCAAAGGAAGCAAAATGGCCGTCTAATTCTTGCGATACTTCAAAGACCCGGTAGCGTGGGGAAACATAGTTTTTTTTTTTAATGTTTCAAACAATTATTTTAGTTCGATTCCATAATGCATCATTCATTACAATTGAACATCCAGTTATTGTTGCTAGCTGCGTGACATTTCAAACATGGGTAGTCTGATTGAATCGATCTTTGTTCGCAGCTCACCGGGGTACATTCGAAAACCACGAGTAGCGTCCATCAGCGAAATTATGTGCATCGAAGCTTACGCTCATCAGTAACGGTCGACTCATGTCAAGATTCTTCGGCTGTGTGTGTACTTACATAGGGATCAGTGATAAGGCTACATGAACATGCAATTCATTACAGGGATGCTCGAATATATCCGAACGGGGCCAACTTTCTCTATCCCATGAATTCTCACGCCATGCACACTAAACATGCTACAGGGTTTTTAAGCGTCGTGGTATAGCGCTGCGGAAATATAACTAATAATTGATATGATTTATATAGCGCCAAATCCACTCTGCAGAGTGCTCTAGGCGCGGAAGGAAGAGAAAGTGAAGGAGATAAAGACATACAAATATCAAATACATGTAATGAGTAATCAAATTGAGGCTTTAAACAAGTGAGTTTTTAGACTGCTTTTAAAAGAGTCTGATGAAGAACAATTTTTTACGGCTGAAGGTAAGTTATAAGGGCTCTAAACACGAGATCCTGAATTTGAGTGTTCGTCCCGATAGAGCGATTATTGCAAGGTGTTTAACGCATTGTGTAGATGTTCCTCTAACCAAGATGGGTACCTCTAGCAACGCTGCGCTGGGGCGATAACAATGGCAGGACAGTCTGGGAAAAGGTTACTTATATATAAAATGGATGTAATATGGCTATCAGAGATTTGGAAAAAAATAATAAAAAAACATGTCATAATCTTCATCACTGTTATGTCTATTTGATCGCTGGAAATACGTAATTGGCGCGATCTCGCTCCATTTATTGTACAACCAACAGTGAATTTAACCCGCTGCATGCTACATTAATCACCTGTTCAAAGGTTTGTGGTTGAAATTTGTGCACAATTTTACTCATTGGCATGGGAAGGGTTAACAATGTTTTCTCATGACTAATAAGGTTGAAAATGAAAACCAAGATTTCACGATCAAAGAGACGGGGAGACGGAGACATTGGGAATCTGCAGGGATAATTCCAACATCTTATTCTAGGCTCCAATGTAGATTTTCGACAATCTCACTGAATAAAGCGACGCTTGTTGAATATAGTTTTACAATAGCTGAGAACTCCCCCGATGCACGCTCGTGAAAATGGGGTCGCCTTATAAGACACGGCCGTCGTGGCCACAGTGATCGTGGATTAATAACTGTTACTAACTTGTCGTCAAATGTACACGAATCGGACTTCACAAAAAGGAGGATTGCATTCTTTGCCATGACTTATTACAGAGCCATGACCATGATTATGACAGCACACTCCTTGAAATTTCGGAAGAAGTCATAGCAACCATTTCTGCAGAAAGAAGATTGCCGAATTCCAATTTCTCGGGTGGTTAGAGCTACGATATCTTGTGTGCGTTGTGGAACCAACCCACCAGTCTGCGTATAGAATAACGTGGAGTGATGAATCGTACATTCTCTCGAAACGTTAGGAGTCTGTAAATCGACTTTATGATGGTCGCAAAATCCCTGATATTCTGTATTGAAAAATTATCTGTAGATCTTGTTTTATATTGTGTGTAAAAATATTGATATGTCGGGGAGTTATTTGCAAAAGGTCTGTTTTAGAATCTAACACTGATGTGGAAATTTCAAATTTGATTCTGGTTGGTCGGTCTTCTCTCGAAACGTTAGAAGTCAGCAAGTCGACTTTATGATGGTCGCGAAGTTCCTGATATTCTGGATTGAAATGATATTTAGATCTTGCTTTCAATTCTGTATTGATATATGTTGGTGAGTTATTCGCAACAGGTCTCTTGTAGCATCTAACATTGTGGATATTACAAGTTTAATCCTAGGACGGTCGGTCTTCTAGACAAGAGGTATCGAAAACAGTAATGTAATAAATACAAGTGTAGTTGATTTAAAACGACCCGATAGGAAAACCATTCATTGACAGAAGGCTACGCAAACTTAAGATAACAAGCGTATATATCAATATAAAAAAGACGGTTACTTTAGACCTACTCTTCGGGAGAAATGGACACATCTTCAGGGCTCTCAGCAACGAACTAACAAAAAAAAAAGTCCGCCTGTCTTATGATGCCTGTATGTATAAATGGGGTCATCCCACGCGATCGACACCCACGAATCCTACGGCCCAAGAGCTAGACAGCAGGTAAGGAAGGTCCATGAGTTGGACACTACGCAAATAAGACCAACGAAGCTCGACACTTGGCAAACAAGAAGAGGACCAAGACCTCGACACTACTTACATAAACCAGCAATGTGACGTCGAGCTGATAGGGATTTTCCCCTATTGTCGAGCTCGTGAGCCTTATTTGCCTACATAGCGCCTATAGCTCGTGAACCTTATTAGCCTAGTGCCTACCTCGTGAACCTCATTTGCCTAGTGCCTAGCTCGTGAACCGTACAGCTCGTGGACCTCGTTCACTTAGTCTCTAGCTCGTGGGCTGTATGACTTGTGGGCCTGTATAACCCATGATGGGCAGTATAACTTGTGGGCCGTATCACTTGTGGGCCTGTATAACCCATGATGGGCAGTATAACTTGTGGGCCGTATGACTTGTGGGCGTCGAGTTCGTGATGTGTACCCGTATAAATAACTATCCCACTCTAATCATTATTGGAGAAAAAAATAACAGCAATTTGAAAGAAATATATTTCTTTATGGCTAGGGCTGGGATAGACGAGATTCAGGGATAGAACTCGGAACTCACTGTGTAGACGAGGCCAGGTTGGTGTCTTCATGTTTCAGCTTGCCGTCCACCGCCAGGCCGCGCTTCTCCCGGTTGTTCTCCAGCAGTGGCCTCACTTTGAACACCTTGGCCAGGACCTGGCTAGGCTTGATGGGCAGGCCGTCTATCTCTTTCCTGAAACCATGGAAATTGGTTAAAGGGATGGCATAGTATTGGTGGAGGTGAGGATTAAGCTATTAACTTTTTGCGAGATAACAAGAAACCACTTATTTGATAGTGTAGAGCATACCATTCTAAGAGGAATGCAAAGTTAACTTGATGAAAATCGGTTTTGGAATGGCTGAGACATCGAAAAAAAAACAACAACAACAAAGTAAAAGAAAACGATCATAACAATTTTATTGGAATATCTTTGTCTTGGATGTTTTAGCCATGTCAACGCCAATTTTCCTCATATAAACTTTGAATTCCTCTTAGAACCATATGCTCTTACATATTTCATAAGAGATTTCTCATTATCTAAAAAACAACAAAAATATCATACAAAATTGAAATCTTGAAGCCCCATCACACCCAAACTATACCATTCCTTCAAAGAAAAAAAGTCAGCCCTAGAATAATGATCAATCATGATTAAATTCTAAAGTCCACCTCAAACCAATGAGTGACTGATGAGCGACATTTTCTATACTTCTTGATACTGAAAGTTCAGACATTGTATAAAGACATAGATCGTTGTGTAGGCCAATCGTTTGTTTCGTCTCTTCTGCTATTGGATTGCTGCATATTTTGTAACCCGATTCTGGAGCACCGATTTCGATTTCCTGCGCGGCTGTCTACGGTATAAGCCGAGGTTTGAGAGGTGTATAGTTCGAATTATGGAAGTGTCAAGAGGAATTCAGTGATTTGAGTCATTAATTTAACAAAACCGCATCAGACATGATGATGACAGAAGGAATGATGACGGCGACAGTCTCTTTTTCAATTTTTCTCTCCTTTTCCTCATTTCTTTTTAATATTTGCTACTGTTTTCTCGCTCTACTTTCATTACTTTTACAAACATCATGGTAGGTCGCTCACATTTTTTCCCCGAATAATTTTGTACTGATCCCAACTACAATCTCTCTTAAAAGCGTGTTTGCTAAAGCACGAATGCCGACAAATGAATTTGTAAAGTGAGAAACACAGTGGTGACGGGTGTATTATAATCTTCTCCTTTTTTACTTCAATAAAAGACTTCAGAAATGACGTTTCTAACAGCGTTTAAGACTCAGTTCTAAGTATGTGCTGCATCATCCTAAATTTTCTCAAATTGAGATGAGGCTTCCGACACCTACACTAGCACCTCTTATAACGATGATTATAGGGCATCAATACTATCAACTGGTGCATTTCACTCCCAGTATCACATCAGGCTCTTTCGTTTGTTGACTGACAAACACGTTTCTCAGTCTTATGCGTGACATTTCAAGATTTGTCGACATTTCAAACATGTTCACCTGGTATGAAAAAAACAAAAAAACGTCTTGGTGGTTTCAACAATTTCATAAGAGAGTCCACTGAGTCTGAAACACGTTTTGAAACGCTGATGATAGCCACGAAAAATCTGATAAACTTACGACTATAAGCGGAACAGTTCATAATGTTAGTAATGGGCAGGCCGTTAACGCACAAAGCGCAGTGAAAGCGAGATTTCGGTCTCCACAAGAGTTTGGGACTGCTCGAGATTGAGATCCACTCACGTGGTTTCATATTTGTCCACTTCGCACTTGAAGGAACCCGTCTCAAAGAGCTGAATGTTAGCCATCTGAAAGACTGTGATGATCATCTTCTTGACCACCTTTGACGATTGGTTGGACACGTGAACGTTGACCGCTATGGCCTCCCCGTGGTGGTAAATCTTAGAGAGGCGATCAAGGGAATCGAAATTCGATATAACTTTTTTTTTTCTTTAATCGAACGGCGCTAGCCGTAAAAGTACGAGAACAGAATGGCAACATGTACAAACATCATACGATAAACTCAATTGTATTCGCAATGAACATAAAACAGAAATTGATACATACATCACCACACTCATACCCACAAGCATACTACATTCTTGTAATGAGGCACATTGGATATTCGAGCTGATCCTTATGAAATCATTGCATCGAGGTTGTCCACAACAATAATACTGAAATTAAAATTTGTACATAAACTAAAAAGCAACAACCTTGAAACAAAGCTTGTACGATAAGGGGAATATCAAATTACAAAAGCTCGACCTTACAAAGGTGTATAGTGATTATATTTCTGCTGTTTAACCGAACTACTGGGATTGCGGGGCTCCGTTGTGTCTCGATTGCAACTTTCATCTACTTGTATTGTGTACTGATCGAGGACAGGGTGCACACCATATACGGAAGTACACGAAAAGCTACGGAAAAGGGGTTGATTGCGCGTCCACTATGAAATGTGGCAATCAACCTCAACAAGATCTGTGAGATTTTGATGCCTGCTACACCGGGATTGCAGAACTGCCTTTTTTTCATGTTTTTTTACTTCATTTTGTCGGTCAATTTCTGGAAAATAAAAGAAGACGTCAGACGGCAGCGAACTTACTTCCTTGTCGAGGGATGCTTCAAGGTGCAGCGGCGCTTTGCTCCTGAAGAACTCCTTCGAGGCCTGACCACTGGGCTGGGCGCCCTGCTGGCGAGGGGCGTAGGCTATCTTACGGATTGTGAGCTCCACCGACCGCCGCTTGTGTGGCGTTTCGTTGATGTGATCTGGTTGGCGGTAAGGAAAGGGTATCAAGGGAAAGGATACAGGATGGAAAAAGAGAGGTCCGTGAGAAAAAAAAAAGCACCGCAGACAGAATAAATCAAAGGGCGAAGTGACGGAAGGAAGCAAAAGAACAAGATAAACCAGAAACAGAAAAAAAAATGATTGGTGAAAAAGATGGCAAAAAATGAAAGAAAAGGGAAAGGAGAATTTTAAGTGTGACAAAAATGAGAGGAGAGTACGAAAAAGAGGAAAAAAAGAGGAAAACATTAACCAAAAAGCACAAGGGAAAGAAATCAAATAAATGGGGGGGGGGGGGGGGGGAGAAAGAAATGATATGAGGAGCGAATACACAGACAATAAAGACAATTTGCTTTTTTATCACACAAATCGAATGCAGGATATTCAATAATATGCGCTGATCGCTCTGGCTGTGAGCAATGAAATGTTTATGAATAAACTGATCATCAGTTCATCAATTTTACACGGCCTTTTTTCCATGGGTATACATGAATCTTTAATTCGAATATCCATCATGATTCTCAGTGGCTTTCTGCTTTACATGAATATGTTCCGCGCAGGCATAAAACGAGAGTGTGCAGCGATGATTTCAGATAATGTGTGATAGTGCGATAAAAATCCATTTCCTGAGGCAAACCAGTCCTGATGAAGCCAACCAGTCTTGCCCTTCCCTTTCTCAACTCAATTCAGTTCACTTATGTCTGCAGGGCAAAAGACGCAGAGCAAATACATGCAAATTCCTGCTGCGATGTTGCCATGTGGCAAAGTACAAAAGATAGAGACATACAGAAGATTATGTCAATCATTTTTGAACTGTTATGAATGACGTCGTGATTGAAATCTTTGACAAGGAAAGGCATTTCAGCTTTTGTTCTGTCTCTTGAATTTGAACTTACAGATATTGACATGAGGCCACCATATTACTTTTCTTAATGGAATTTCTGGTTGTTAAATCCCTCGGATAGAACATTCAATGGAGGTCCCGTGTATGAGAGAGTAACAACTCATGCACGTAAAAGATCCCGCTTCATTCATTCATCGCAAAGAGCAGGGTGTTAAACCCGGTGAAGTGGTCCCACCTCACATCCAACTGGACCCCATGGAAGACCAGCTTAACGTAGCTGAATATGGGCTATCCAGCCATCTCTCAGATGGAAATGAACAAACAAACAAACAAACAAACAAACAGATATGTTTGGAGGGCCGACATGCTTGTCATTATTTACATGCGTAAGAGGAGACACCGGGAAAATACCAAACTGGTTTATGAACAATTATCCTTGATGGAATAATGAAAAAAAGTCCATGTATACGCGTCTTCCTTCGTTGAAGACAAAACATTTAACTCTTCTGTTCAAAGCGGTGTATGCTTGCGTTTGCATCTATCTATGTTTACATTTATGTCTGTCGGTAGACGTGTGTTTATATGTTTACGTGTTTTTGTTTGTGTGTTAATAATTGTAGGTGTGTGTTTGTCCGTCTGCGTATGCATGTCGTCTGTTCGTGTGTACTTACCTCCAATAAAGGTGTGTAAGTAGTACTCCACTCCGCACGGTTTTCGGTCGTCGTTTTGGGCGGGTTGAAGGCACACGGAAAAGGGCGAGTTCTTCGTGAGCTGCGGAGACAAACACAATACTAGTATTCAATTTACCCAACCTCGTTCATTTTATCATCGTCCTGTCGTGTAGGTGAATAAATTGATTTCATCAAGCAGGGTACCCATAGGGAAGCACTGAGGGTAAACAATTGGCAACTATGCTAGATATAACCTCAGTCTGATCTTTTTTTTTTTTTTTCCAGAGAGAGAGATAGAGAGAGTGTGCACCCTTGACTCAGTTTCATATTTAATCTATGTCACACAATAATCAATCAATTAGTCAATTGTGACTGATATCGGGGGGAAAGGATTGTTATTTGCTTGTTGCTCTGGGAGACAAACGTGACTATCTCTACGCCGCGTTCTCTCCCTATGTTCATATATGCAGATCGCAATCAATCCGCGTCAGTCTAAGTTTGGGTTGCTTTGATTCCTTGGAGCAAGGTGGTTTGGCGGTGAGCGCTCTTCACTCCTACACAGGAGTTCCTGCATGAGATATACATTATATCCCCCCTCCCCCCCCCCAAAAAAAAAAAATACAATCGGATTTCGCATTGATAACTTTTAATATGATTAAACTGTCTGAATGCTATTTCAGGGTCTAGAAATATAACATCTTACCTATATTTTGCAGAAAACCCCGTTCAGTGTGGTTAAGTGGTCACAGAGAAATGTGGATCGATGTAAAGCATGTCATAGATCTGTTTCTACTTTAGCACTTGATGGATGCTCTCGGAACTGATGTGTGAGCACAATGGACAGAACTTGGAGGGAAAGGGATTCCTGACATGCTCTACAAAGATCATCATTTCTCTTTGACCTCTCTCTCTGAATTCTTGATAGAATGATATGAGGGACAACTAAAAAAAGTAATTAATCAATTAATGAATCTAACAGATTTAGAAGCCAATCTATTTTCTCAGTCCAATTCTGGATTTGTCTCTAACCACAATATTGTTATTATTATTATTATTATTATTATTATTATCATTATTATTATTATTATTAATGTTGTTGTTGTTGTTGTTGTTCTTGTTCTTGTTATCTTTATTATCATTATTGCCGCCTGTGGAATATGAAAACGAAGGTGATCCCTGTTGTGGTTGGGGCACTCGGAACAACGCCAAAGCAGCTGCGACTTTAGTTGGACGATGTGGGTGTGCCCGACTGTCACAAATGTACACACAATTAGTTATGTACATGTTTAATGTATCAAGGCTGTATGCATGGTTGTTTTAATGTGTACATTGTATGTACACAGGGTGACCAGATTAATGGAGAACATTCTATAATATATAGATATAGTACATACAGGCTGACCAGATCAGTGGAGAATTTTCTAGGTGGTATACAATGTAGCTACAGTACATGCATGTGACATGAAATACATTATAGCTCACTCAATCTAGAATGATTTAACCTATTCCAGAAAATTCTGGGAAGTGCTTACATATTTGGCTGAGTGAGGCACTGTCCCTGTATAGCCCAATGTGATTGGTAGTTATTTTTGGCAATGATGTTATGCACATAGTTAGGCAGTGAGTCATCCAGGATTCCTGGAACTTGGACTTGCTAGAATATTCAAGTGTGTAGCCCCAGGTTGGAGAAAATTACAGAATGTACTAGAAAGGGGTGAATGGATAGTATATAAGGCGGAGAAATTCTGAGGTAGGCAGAGTATCAAACACCACTGCTCTAAGAGTTACGTCACTTCTGGCTCTGAAGCGACTTGTTATAGTCAGTCTTGTGTTACCTGCTGACCTGCTATACAAACTGTGTTTGTGGAGATAAGGCCTGGGAGACATTTTGCCTGCAGAGAATTAATTTGCCTACATTGGAGATAGACTCCATATTTTAATGTCAACGGACATTGTTACGGCAAAGCTGTGACGGGCTGGATTCCTTGCTGGACAATATAAAGTGAATCATCATTCAACGCCTCGACTGGACGTGGTCGTCATAACGGTTTGGATTCTGCACGTTTCGTTGTGGACATTATATCGTGGAGTTTACCCCGGATCTATACCGTGGACTATCGTAACCTGCGCCTTTGGAGTTACGTCGGAGGAATCATTCATCGGTGCGTCAAGAATCATTCATTGGTGCATCGAACCTCGTATCTGAACATTTACAAAGGATTATTTGATTTCCAGGGATATTGCATGCAATACGTGTAAGTGATTCCACTACCGATTTTATTTGTTTCTATTGATCATTATTGTACTGATGTGAAAACCGATTACCAGTCTGTACCCACAATATCACTGTTAATAAACCGCCTGAACATTAGTTGATTGTTTCTTTTGGTGCGATAATTCTCAGAGTGATTTTGGTCGTAACACCGACCAAGTGTAAACGCTCCAAACAGCAGTACCGATGGGGACGGCGAGAATCCTCTGAAAAGTACTAGAAGTCTAAGGTTCCAGGATTTGCTCTCCAAGAGATATCTTGTGACGATAGAAATAATAATAATAATAATAATAATAATAATAATAATAATAATAATAATAATGAAATAATAATAATAATAATAATAACAATAATGATAATGATAACAATAATAATAATAATAATAATAATAATAATAATAATAATAAAAAATAATAATAGTATAATAGAAAGCGTTGTAATCACAACAAAGATTAAGAAAACCCTGGAAATGTGGTTTTGGAGACTTTGTGAGCTAAGTACGCCCCCTCACCTCGAAGACAAACGGTATGGCATTCTTGCCCAGTTTCTTCTGAAGGCTGATCTGGAGGCGGGTCAGCGGCCGTTCGTTCTCGGGCAGCGGCGGGTAGAGCTGGCGCTGGGCTAGGAAGAGCTCCTTGCGGAAGGACAATCCCAGCACGTCGAGCTCTTCTCGCCCGTAGCGGAACACGGCCACGAGACGGGCGAAGACCTTCCGGTCATCACGCAGGTAAGCGGGGTCGATCAGGACCACACCGTCTGCGGCAATGAAGAGATAAGATAAAGAGGGGTTTGTTTGTTTGTTTGTTTGTTTTTTTGTTTTTTGTTGTTTTTTTTGGGGGGGGGGAGCATGACAGGGAGAAAGTATGACATCGATGGAATTTCAGTTTGGACAAAATATTAAAAAAATGACTATACTTTGTAGTTTCATGAGGCAGGACATATGGATGGCAATGTATGCAAATTAGGCTAAAATGATGATTAGAAAGAGAATAAAGTAATTTTATGAATCCAAAGGAAGGTATGTCAGTGTTCTCGACATAGAGAAAAAAAGAAATCTGTTTTATTTCATTCATCACTCATAATGATGACTGGAGAAAACTCACCAGCGACCGACTCAAACATGCTGCAACTTAAGACAGAAAACATGTAATTTTTAGAGACACATTTATATCTCGCAAACAGTAAACTACTAAATGTCATAAATGACACGAAATACAGCCGACATGGTGGAAAAACAAACTTTTCCATGATGTGACGAATGATATGAAATATCAGATCGGAACATGATGTAATTATTTTTCTCCTTTCTTCTCTCTGTATCTCCGAAATGTATTCTATAAGGAACTCACTCCCGTAATAGATCTTCCGTGGCACGCCTGAAAATACCCAGTCAAAGTTGAATAATTTCCATGCGGTCAAAACAACATTGTGATACTAAGAGATTTGGTGCTGGATTATATGGGGTATTTTATTATGAGCCCCAATAGAGCTGAATGCAGCTAGAATATACTGTGGTATACATTGCAAGACATATTCTCAATCAAGGGGTGAACAATATATGAAACAATATATTAACTCACCCCATCCCCCCCCCCCGCAAAAAAAAAAAGTCTTGAATTCAAGGAGCATCTAGCTAAGATGACATTTTCCTGCGTGGCATCAGCTGATCTACCGACCAGTAAAGTGTGCCTGCTATAGAATCAGTAAACATTAGGGAAAATCCCGGAAGATGAAACAAATATCGAAGGTAGCCTTACTGACGCAAACCACCCGAAATTAGAAGCTTCTATCTGACGCTTATGTCTGGACGTGATACGATTGCACTTAATCTATCATGCGAGAAGACGATTACACATTACCTATCGGATCGATGTGGGTCATATGATCAACGTAGTCACGCTTTCCCAGGTACGTCGTGATCTGGAAGGGCGATTGGGCACGTGACAAAATGAGCCAATGAAATGACGTTGAGATTTTCTCTTTTCGGATTGATAAGCACACACACACACACACACATGCCACAGAATATTACACACACACATATATATATGTATATATATATATATATATATATATATATATATCTTGGAATTTTCCACGTGTTGGACTTCGAATGTTGTAATTATTAGAAGAAAGAGTCTCAAGTACGCCATGGATCCAATGATTACAAAAAAATTTTATTACAAAAAAAAAAAAATTGTAATCGTTGGATCCATGGCGTACTTGAGACTCTTTCTTCTATATATATATATATATATATATATATTCTTCATATAAAATAAAAAGAATATAAAATATAAATATATATATATATATCAAAATGATAACAAGACGCACATAACATGTAGCAACGACCAATTAAAATTTCACGTCGAAATGGCCTGTAATTCATTATTCTTACGCAGATGCATTATGTGCAGATTTGTTTTGCACTTGCGATACATTATTCTCATACTCGTACTTTGAAGGAAAGAGATAACTAAAAACCCCATTCACAGTGCTTCGAATGGTTTGGTCCAACCAGGGAGATGGAATAGATGTCCGCCTCCCTGGTCACACCATCTTGGACGAGTATCAACCGGACATATCACCAATGACTTCAGTTGAGCTATAATCATTGTCTTGTCTGTACCATCTGGTGACAGAGTTTGGATGGTGAGTCAGAGGCATGCACATTTACGACGTCGTTTGGTATACTCCGTACCATGCACAAACCGGCCATAAACAAGTCTCAAGAAGGAGCACTTGCGAATGCGGAAGAAGAGATCCCCGGATGTCTTTTAGAACCAGCATCATATCCATGAAAACTGAGAAACACACGGGGTACTAAAATGGGAGGTATAAAGGTCCACCCTATATTAATTATGACGTGGCCGAGTCATTTTTGTGTTTCGCGGCCCCCGTGTTTGCGTACACACCATACGCTGGCAATTTAATATCAAGTGCAAACACATTGTACGCCAATGTCTTATGAGTTCGTTCCCCTTATATGATGGTCAAAACCTTAGCAAAGCACAGAATAAAATCTAAGCTAAAAATCAGCATAAAGTGGAATTTGAAAGAAAGACATTCTACCAGTTAAGCGTATATTTGGATTCCAGGACAAGAAAGTACCAATGAAAAATTCCCGTCTTTATCTCTCAAACTATCAGAACACAGAAAATACGAGATAATGAGCAAACGCCAACTGACACCGTTATATTTGGGGGCAATCATGGTTTCAAGTTAACAGAGCATCATGTGACACACGCACAGGTCTTGTTACGACGGCGACAAAAGAAAAAAGGAATACAAGAAAGAAATTTACTACTTAAACAAAACAAAAAAAAAAAACCGGGAAAAAACTTAACATCATGAATACTTTTTGCCGTTTTCTGGGGCAATCATGATTTCAGGTTAAAAGAGCATGTGACACACAAGTCTCGATGTGACGAAGAAAGAAAAAGATGGAACCAAAGAAAGAAATTTACTACTTAAACAAAAATAACGATGATAACAAACAACTTTTAATATTGTGAATACTTTTTGCCATTACAATTTCGGGGACAATCATAGTTTCGTCAGTGAAAAGAGCATGCGAAACACCCAAGTCTTGTTATGACGGGGAAAATGCAACAGCAGAAACAAATTCACTACTTAAAGGCATAGTTTACCATTTACAGATGAAATAGAAACCCAGCATTAGTGCTTTAAACTAGTTCTAAAATGCGAGTTAGGGATAGAAACAACCACTGTAAAAAACTGAATCCGTATAATCGATGTTAAGTATTGTTAAATACACAAAATGTGAACAATAGTTATAATAAGAATACTTCCAAATTAAACCGTCTACAGTTACGGTTTATTGAGAAAAATACTGATATCTCCTTATATGTTGGGCTTTATTGCACAAATTTTATATGGTAGGTCGTTTTGTGATACAACAGACCTACACATGTGCATCAAATGTGATATCTTGAACATTTGTAAAATCACTGCTCCCAAAGGTAAACAGGACCTTTAATGAAAAACGAAAGCAAATGAAAAATATCGGAAAACTAAGCATTGCGAACACTGTAAACCATTTATCTCTCCATTTATCTATCTATCTATATGGTAAAAGGAAGGAAATGAAGAAAGAAACAACTTGAAACAAAATGCTAACAGGGCGTGACTGAGCCTTCATGCTTGCGAAATAATGTATTCCATGCCCTGGAGTTATGATTCAAGGTGGGTGATGTGACTCCTCATAAATGTGAATTTGTTGTTTTCTTCTGTTCTGCTCGTCAGGACTCCAGCACATTGAGGGGTTATCTCGCTATTTGAAAACAATAGACATTTTGGGACAAGTTTCGTCTGTAACAGGAGTCCTCGGAAGGTGAACCATGCATGGAATTTGCACAAATTACGAAATACAGTATAGTTGCTGGAGGCATCATGCTGGTTCCGAAAAAAAAAGGAAGAAAATGTGTGCGCTACGAGAAGGTATCTTGTTTCACGTCGTTCGAGGGTGAGAAAGAAATCTAGTCTGATAAATCTTAATCGCTACATTTTTCTTTTTCAATTTTATGATTTAAGGACAAGTCCACCTTCACAGACATGTGGATTGAGTGAATGCAGCAATGTTTACAGTAGAACACATCAGTGAGAGTTTGAGGAAAATCAGACAATCCGTTCAAAAGTTAGGAATTTTTGAAGTTTCTGCTCAGTCCACTGCTGGATAAGAAGACTCCACTATAGCTTGTGATTTCACATCGTGTAGAACGATATAAAGAAAATATAAAGAAAATACAACACATTTTCACCTTCTCGCATAATAAAAGAACACTTGACTTGCCTCTTTCAGAAGGCAGGGGGACTAATGGTACATATAACATACGTCAGTGTCAAGTCGAGGAAATGTGCATCTTTTTCAAAAAATAACATTTTGTGAAATTCTCTTTATATTTTCTTTAACGCTATCGTTCTATGTACTAATATGTGACATTATACACTGTAGTAGTCTTCTCAATGATTCAGCAGTGACTGCATAGATATTCTAAAAATTCATAACTCTTGGGTAACGGATTTTCCGATTTCCCCCAAACTTTCACTGATGTGTTCTAATATTGCTGCATTCACTCAATCCACACGTACAATAACGAAGATGGACTTGTCCTGTAAGGTTTATCACATTTATTCTTATGGATGTTGATCAAGAATTTTTCTTCATCGAGCTTGTACGTTAGGGCGAGGGTGTTTTCTGGTCATGTTTCATACTGACTTCGGATGTCAAGCATGTTTCCAATATTCTGTACTGTTCAGTAATGAACTCTATTTCGCTACAACTCTCGTACGTGATTTTCGCCAAAAATAGTCTGGCGGAGGCAAATCTAAGGAAGCCTCGGGCATGCAAGCACTGAAGGTTTGAGCTGTCGTCTCTTCCACGGAGTCATTCAACTTCTGGGAGGTGTTGATTTTATTTTTTCCCCTGTCTCCCCGGGGAATCTTCCCGTGGCAGAGTCCTTTCTGATCAATGTTCTAATCACAGCCTTTTGTGACGTCAACGTCTCCACAGGCGTCAGCGCAAACCAATTACGTAAGAAATCATTATCACGCCATTTTGACTGGAGGTTGTAATTACAGAAAACATTGTATTGACTTTTTGTCTTTTCATCGGAACAAAAGGGAAAACGATTCGGCAGGTCCGATTCGTGGCTCGTTTTTCATGGCCATCATGTTACGTCAGGGCATCTATATATCTTCTCGACACTGTACAATTAAAAAAAATATACATGTCAGATATTAAAAATCCTCTTGAATGTTGTATTAATATTTCTGTAATTTCTTAAATTCTGACAACCTACAACCCACTTGATTGAATATTATATCAATTTTGATTGAATATCACCGAATCATATCAAAATATGAAATGAAATGGTACTTTGATTGCTATTGGTTTCCATTTAGTATACACAGAATGACACATCGGCTGTATACGAATGGTTTTTGAAAGTGTGAAATTCAAGATTCTGATACTGACTTGGAAATTTGTTAAAAGTTGGAAAGTGAAATGTCTATGTTCTTTTCGAAAAATGAAGTAAAATTTGAATCGAATTGGATTGGATTGAGTCGGATTGAATTCAATTGAATTCATTTGAATTGAATAGTTGTGCTCCTCAGGATTCACTTGAAATATTTTCTGCAAATATTGTATATACCCAAAGGAAATTGTCCATATCGTGGGAGGGGTATGTTGGCTCCCCACAAATAATCAATTTTTTTATGTTGGAGAGAACGAGAGCATTTGCATTATCAGCTTCTTTCGTTTGGACTTCTTTGCCCACCACAGAATGTGCTATTCAAGATGATGACATTTGATTTTTTGTTGTTGTTGAGGGCCTAAATAATACAAACTATGCTTTTGATTAAGTCTCCCCCACTTTGGTTCTTATGACTTCACGTGTTGTAAGTGATGTTATTAGTACATGTATTATTGTTTCGATTATTTTTGTACATGAAATCGGACAAAATATAATTGTATAGCAATAATTACAGTAATCATGCTTCATACTTTTGTTGAACTCACAGTGGAAATAATTTCAAATCAATCAATCAATCAATCAATCAAAGACCGCTCTGAAAGCACTCTTGTTTTCCACTGCATAATCAAGATAAGTTTTTAAAACCTACGCACAAAATTGGTCATGTTGATTTATTGTTATAGTGTACCCCTCTGCTCCTCACAATAGCAACACTGGAGTAATGGCGCATGGTAATCGTTTGATTTATTATTATTATCATCATCATATCATATCATTGTTTATGATGTAATTCCAAATATATTATGCGTTATGTTTTGTTGAAAAAAGAAGAATGAAAAATAAATGAATTGAATTGAATTGAATTGAAAATTGAATTACCATTATTATTATTTTAATCATCATTATTCATATTCTTATCTTTATTCTTATTCTTATTATTATCATCATTATCATTATTATTATTATTATTATTATTATTATTATTATTATTGTTATGTCATTACAATTATTATTAATATCACTATTATTATTATTATTATTATTATTATTATTATTATCATTGCTATCATCATTATCATTCATATCAACATTGCCATTATTATTTCTTTTACACTAATTGAATCTCAGCCTACCGTTCTGTTTATTTCTCTTCAGTAACGTCTTGGATAGACATAGCATTATCTTATTGGTACATATGCAGAGGATTAAACATGCATACAAAGATAATAAATGCGTGGATTCTCATCACAAAAATAGGACATGGGATGAACCTTCTCCTAGGACTAGGGTGAGGTCGTCGAAAACACGAACAAGGCACCCGTTTGCCTCTGCCATATAATATATAATGTGAGCTGTCTGGTGTCGAAGTCGGTTTCGTGTTACTTATTCGGTATCCCTCGTGGCAGAACATCGGGCGATTTCCCCTTTTTGTTTAGCACCAAGAAGATGCAATGGAAATCAAATGCATGCGAAACTGTAGTTACGAAAGCAGTTCAACGAAAACAGCGTCATAGTAACAACCGATAAAGTTTTACAGTTTTTCAATAGCACAAAGCTTTTCAATCACTGATATCGGTAGAGTTTGAAGTGATAACTGTGTGGCGTGCTTCTATTAAAGAAAAAAAACACGAACTAACTGGCAAACAAGCTAAATTACGGACGAATGCATACAAACATTTACATTTTTACGGGACAAATCTTGAACAAACATTGAGAGTCACTAGTTATCGATTTGTGTTTACATCATTTGATAGGACCTTATACAACAAACAATTTCAAAGATGAAATGAATAATATTAAACTTACTTTTCCATTTGGACTCGCTTTCTTGAACACTCTGTGAATGAAACAAACAACATGTCAAGACGAAAGTAAAATCATGAATAAATAAACACTGACACACAGACACACTCAAACAAACAAACAAACATGATGATTTGTACCTTGATTGTACTTGTAGACATAACCCATTATGTGATATGACCGCATAATAATCACATCCATACGCAATGGAAGAATATTTCGCTTGTTGTACTTAAGCGCTTTGAAACACTTTGTAAGAACTTTTTATATGATTATGATCATGATCATGATAATGATTGCGATGATGATTATGACGGCGGTGAAGATTGTTATCATTATCACCAGGAGCACACCAACGTCAACAGAAGCAATATCTCCTTGGCGGCGAGAGATAAAAATAGTATGACAAGAACAAGAGTCGAGACCAAGACTGAGTGTTTCAAAATTCTATCGTCACTTCGAGACGTCATAAGACCAAAAATAGCATATCTCCGGCCAAATCTGTATGTATGATAATTATCATCGTCACGATGATTTGGATGGATCTCCAGACATTCAACACTGGATCGCTTTGAAACACTTGTCTTGCTCGGAAGATTTCAGTGATTAATACTCCAGGTGGTGTTGAATATCAAGTCAATGGGATGAGCGTGTAATCTTATTTCTGGATATATCTGTGTAGAAACATTCTGATGTGGCTAAAATGAATCAAATTACTAATCAACCAACGAGTCTAGCCCACTTCCATCAATCTTCCAAAATCTCCTCTCTACAAAAGAAAAGATAGACAGGAAGAACGAATAAATAAATAAATGAATAAATAAATACATATGTAGATAGATAGATAGATAGACAGATAGATAGATAGATAGATAGACAGACAGACAGACAGATAGATAGATAGATGAATAAAGAAAGAAAGAAAGAAAGAACAGAGGAAACAAACAGGAGAGTTTTACAAAAAAGAAAGAAACGAAAGAAAAGTAAGGTATGCTTTATCTGCGACCCACTCTTTTCATAATCGAAAATGATCGTAAAATCTTTCATTTCATTTCATTTCATTTTATTATATTCTTCTCCTTTTTCCAACAGAACATAACACAGTATAAATTAGGAATCATATCACAATCGTGTACATACATCTTGCAAATGAATGATACAATAATAAAGTTACATGCATGTATACGCAAAAAAATACAAGGTTATGTTTCAGTTTTCAAGGTTATGTATCTTAAAAGCCCGGAAAACATTTTCTCATGTTTTTTTTTTAACTTTCCACAAGATACAATGACTCTTTTCGCGTCGTGTTTCCCGATTAAAAACTGTCTACGAGCATTGCATATCTAGCAATTAGAAAACATCTCGATGGCGTCATGTGATTTACAAAACAATTAATGCGTAACATTGAGAATGGATTAATTTTTTAGACGTGAACATCAAATTTGTTAATTTCAAGTAATGGAATTATCTTATTTACTTCTTCCTACTATCATTCTCTCTCTGTCCCTCTTTTTGAGGAGTGAAGCATTCAAACCAGATGAAATTGTGCAAAATCTGCAAGGCTAAAATGGGGCAAGTGCTGCCCCTAAACGATCGGTTACATTTGCTCCTGCGAGAATTGCTCCCGTGGAATATCTGCAAGGTAAGCCAAACATTAATTCTACCCAAGAACATAACCCTAATCTTAATCCTAATCCTAATCCTCATATCGAACTAAACCAAAAGCCCTATCACAACCCTAACCCTATAACTCCTATAAGTCCTCGGAGAAAATAAGACGGGAGCAATGTGTGGCAGTCAGGAGCAAATATCGTGTCACCGAACGATCAAGTGAAACATTGTTGAGCATGACGAATGTGATTACTCAATCTCATGCTTCCGGAACTGGGGGGGGGGGGGGGGGGGGGAAAGGGTCGAGATAGAGCATTAGACAGCTTCAAAACCTTTTGTCAAGAAATCAAAATTGCAAAGTGAAACCCCCATGGAATATATCATTGCATGTGAACAGGGTGACAACATTCGCTGTTTTTTTTTTTCTGCGATAAGAAATTATCTTGCTTGACTTGAGAATGTCCAGCGAGGGGCGTTGTCGCGAAACAAAATAATATTCGATGAAAAAAGAAGATAGCCGAGATTCTTTCACGCATCGCGACGACTGATGAATTATTCATAACAGGCTTCTGATCGGAGGCCGAGATTAAAGAAATAGAGGCATAAAGATGAGGGACGATTTCTCGCGTAGTTTGTTCACAACGGAAATGCAGAAAAAAACAGTTAGACTGGCATCAACAAGATCTCTTTCTCTTGCAAAATACGCGTGCTTGTTAGTTTTCAACCATTTGGGTATCCATCTCAGGTTGTGCTGATATTGGAGTAATCCCCTCATGGCAGGGTTTTCCAACGGAAAACCACAACCTCATGGCAGGTTTTCCAACGGAAAACCACAATCCTCCCACCCCTTCTGTCTGTCTGTCTGTCTGTCTCTTCTCACTCTCTTTTTATGTTTGTGTATGGGTATGGGTATTTGTGCGTGCGTGTGTGTGTGTGAGAGTGTGCGTGTGTGTGTGTGAGAGTGTGCGTGTGTGTGTGTGTTTAAAGAGATTGATTTTGCTTAACAATGCTTAATGAGTTATGTATCATAGATATAATACATGACAATATATAAGAGATATAGACAGAGCACTGGGCTGAAGTAGATGTGTGGTTCGACAAGAGAGCTCGGGTTCGGGTGCATCTTTGTACAAGACATCAAACACTTTTCTCCCTCTTTTGCAAAGGAGTATTAGTGGGAATAGGCCTATCCGTTGATATTTCGAGTAATTATGGCGACAATGTCCTCTGAAAGAACAATGATTACACCAAAAAGTATATCCTGAGTCAAAAGAAAAGGAATAATTATGCAAATATTCCCATGAATAGATAAGAAACATAGGGGTACTAGTAACTTACTGATATTGAGTAAGTGCTGTTAAATAGGATTACCTCCTCGAACAACGTGCACACTGGCCCTATATGCGCTGTCGCCAGACAGCATCTTAAATTAACGATCTTTTCCCTTTTTTTTTTCAGTGGAAACAGGAAAACTGCGAGGAGGCACACATTTAGCAGTGTTTACGGCTTGCCTACATCTTCATGTTTTCCCCATGGAACTGAATTTTGAATGTCGTTCCCCGTCTCCCTTGGCTGCTTGAATTTGACATATTTATTGTAAGAGAAGTATCCCTTTTCACTCTAGCCACAGCTCCTTGTATATATCCCCTCCTGATTTCATCACAGAGAGGAAGAGAGAGAGAGAGAGAGAGAGAGAGAGAAAAGCCGTTGGAACACGCGATGAGGTGGTGTCAAATTTCAGATGAAATTGCCTTTCTTGCTTAATTTCTCTGAGAACGCGCGACAAGCAATTGTAAATAAATAAGTCTCTACAACAAGTAGCCGTCTCCTGATCCCATTTCCTGTGCTTTAGGTCATAAAATTATTATTATCGTTTAGAAATATATATATATATATATATATATATATATATATATATATATATGATACATATATATAATATAATATATACTATATATATGATACATATATATAGTATAATATATATATATATATATATATATATATTATATATATATATATATATAAATATATATATATATATAATATATATATATATATATATATATATATATAATATGTATACATATGTATATCAGAAATTGAGAGAGAGAAGGAGAGAGACCACAAATCACAATTTTTGTTCCCTTGTCGAACATGTTTAATTTCGTGCCTTCAGGCACTCTTTACAATATTAAAAAACAACAACTTTTCATCTCATGGTGGAATGCTATACGTACAAGCATTTGTGTACAGGGCCATTGCATATCACTGTCACACACTGTTTTTTTTTTAACTTTATGATTTTGTACAAAATACATTTCACGCGTATTGCGTGCTCTCATTTTTTGTTCAAATGATATGATTTTGTATTATTGTTATACTTGTACATTCACCCAATACTAGCATATAAAAATACTCTATGATTTCTTGACTAGAATAGACAGTAAAAGGTTGAAACGAATAAAACCAAATTCATTAATTCAGCCATTTTTTTCCATTTCCAACAGAAACATACACATATTTTACAGAATTTGAATACATAATTTCATCATGACAATAAAGGATAGGCTTATATATTTTAAGTATATAATACGGAAATACTGGAAATACTATAATCGTTTTCTGTGTCTCTGATTGCATAAGATATCATCCAATCATTGTCGGAACATTGGAGAGTTACATTTCTTGCATTCACAGAACATTGATAGGTTACATATCTCTCAGGTATTGGTTCTCACACTTTCACATCTCATTTAAGTGAAGTCCAAAGCAGCAGTCGGTCGCCTCTCCAATTTTTTTTCTTCATTCAACTTCATTATCATCTCGCTTTCTCTTCTGTTCGTGTTATAGTTTTCAGTGTTTTTGTGCATATCGATAGCACCCTTCGTGCCCAGTCGGCCCACGTGCCATGATTTGCAACCCCGTCTTTGCCACCATCCTCTCAAATATACCATGACTCCCTCGAGTCCATGAAAATGCAAGAATGATGACTTCCTCTCCCTCTCTCACCCTCTCTTTCTCTCCCCCCCCCCCTCACTCTATCTCTTTCCTAAAACAGGAGATAACTTTCAAACGTTCATCTCACGAGTCTGACATTTAGGTACACCTGAATACATCCGGGGTAAAAAGCAACAGCGACCCTTAGAACTTCCTGCTCCGAACCGCTCAACCTTGTGCCTTGAATGCAAGTCGCACGCACATACTTGCCCTTGCCCTAACATTTTTTTCGCTTTGATCACGGCACATTTCAACCTAGTTCACAACTTTTATCATGATTTTAGCCTTCGCTGTATTTGTTCCTAATTCCCACTTGACTAGCATGTAATTCTTACTTCATTCTAGTTTGCTTCGTTCGTATGAAAATGAACATGACCTCGATAGAAAGGCCTGTTTTTTCTTTTGATAACTGTATCACGTCTTACCATTGTATGTCGTGTCTTTCTTGCTTTAATTCCAACAAGAATTTGTAATTTCCCAAAATGGACATCGAAGAACAGTTGCCTTGGCTACTGAGGAAAAAAAAAGTGTAGCACAGGTCAAACCTGAGTCTGTCGGTGCCATGCTAAATAAGTAGATGACACTCAATAGAATCTTAACAAGAGGACAGGTTTCTAGTGGTGACTGATATCTACCACGGTCACTTTCTGAAAGATGTTGTATACTCTGATAGACTCTTCGAGCAATCCTCATTGCTACGAGGGAGAAATGTCAGTATCAATGCTTGTCACAGTTGTCGGTGTGTATCGGTGTGAGTAAGTGTGGACGAGCAAGAGGGACATTATGGGGGTTCCATCTTAGGCAATGTTTTGCTTTATTCAGTCAAGCACCGTGGAGGTAAAATTACATCGTGAGATTATTTGTCTGTGGGAGAAACAACGGGGTACCCCCACAATGCACCTGTACCTATTGCTAGTGTGTGTGTGTGTGTGTGTGTGAGTGTGTGTGTGTGTGTGTGTGTGTGTGTTTGTGTTCATGTAGGTTTGTGCGTATGTATATGTGTGTGTATATGTGTGGGTGTGGCTGCGTGCATCTGAGAGTGCGTGTGAATGTGTGCATTTGTGACGGTGTGTGTGTGTGTCATGTATAATCACACTTTCTAACCTCCTCATACTTTTTATCCTCCTCTTTAGAGAACAAAGAAGGATGAAATTCCTCGAAGCTTCAATTACAGGGCAGAAGAAGAAAAGACGGAACGGCAGACAAAATAACAACAAAGATACTAGAATTGTCAAACATAGTCCCCTTAGTTAATCAAGGCTCTAATTTCAAGGAGAATGAATTGCTTTTATCTTTATATTCTTGCTCTCCTTCATCAGCATGTAAGTGTCGGTTTTTCTCCTATTTTTCCTTTATGGAGATTGCCTTCTCAGTTAAGGAGACCTCCGGATGATTTTCAGATTTTACATTTGAACAACTAAAATTAGTTATACTGAGGACAGAGTTTCAGAATTTGTGGTGATTGGGATGAAGAATAAGAAAATTTTCAGAATTTAGAACAAATTGCAATGAACAAGGATGATGACATAGCAGAGTCACCATAAGAATGCATGAGTTAGGGCTCAAGGAAGCAGAACAAAAGAAGAAGGCATGCATAGATTATACACAGGTGAACTCGCAAGTAAGCGGTATTGTAATGGAATTACACTGCTACATTTCTGAAATATGTGAACCTCCTATGTCATCATCCTTGTTCAGTGTAATTTGTTTAAGTTTTTCAAAGTATTGTTTCTCTGCTCAAGAACCACAATAAATTCCACAAATCTACACTTGGAGTTGTCGATTTGTGTACTACATGATGTGAAATTATGAAAATGGTCTGGAATGTCCCTTTAAGTGGGAAGTGTTGGATGGTAATAACATTACGGATAAAAGCAAGCGGGAGGCTGTATATCAGGAAAACAGATGGTAGGAAGGCCTGTCAAGTGCACAAGCTGTCTGTATATAACATTTATATTAGATGGAAATGCGATTTCAGTGTTAGCCGTCAAGGATGGGCGTGTAGATTGCATGTGGCAGTGTCACCACCAGATAAGGCTTCATCAACGTATACCGGTGTCGGAGCAGAAATAGGGACGGAGGGGGATGGGGGGGGTGGGAATGGGGGGGGGGGGGGAGAGAGGAGAATAAGCGATGCTGTATACTAGAGGAAGTCTCGTGAAATGTGCAAGATTATTTGCAATTCAAGTTATAGTTTCTACACAATCCGAATAAACCTGGGTTTATGTGACTCTTGGACAAGAACAAACACATTCCATTTATAGGATTCTTGCTGCTTACGCGATACCAAAGAATGGGAGAAATTATAGGGAGAGAGAAAGCAAGGTAGAGAGAGAGAGAGAGAGAGAGAGAGAGAGAGAGGAAAGGGTGGGAATAGGTGGCGCAAAGCATAAAATCGCCTACCAAACAGAATATATTGAGCAAATATCAAAGTGAGGTCCACTGTATCCAATAATAAAGGATGTAAACGCGGAACTGCATGACAAATTCCACAGTGCGCGCCACTTTATTTGCGTAAACTTTGGTTGTTGTTTTTATAGATCAAGTGGATAATGTATACCTCACTTTCGAGCTTTGCTGAGGTCATGCCGATGAAAGAAATGGTACTCAATAAACTGGTCAAAATTATGGTAATTATGTTGCTAGATCGAACCACCATCAAAAAGATGGAATCGAAGTTGACAATTCCAAACATGATGGTGTGAGATCATTAAAAGAAAACAGATAGGAGAGGGAGAGAGAGAGAGAGAGGGAGAGGAGAAAGAAAATTTGAGAGGGGGAGGGCAGGGCAGAGGGGGATTATGTTATAGTTATCAACTATACAATGAACAGATAACCAGGGCTCATGCGGTGCGGACTGAAGTGTGCAACATTCAAGTATCAATCAATCGAGTGAAAATGTGCGTATAATAGCCGTCGTTGAATGAAGCATCACCAAGATAATACGTAATTGATGGCGTTGTGGTGCATTATTCATTTCATTCATTTCACACATGCATGTTCACATGCATGTTTTTTTTTTTATGTAGAGAGAGCGAAGGGCAGGTCAGCATTCTCGATGCAGGGTGAAGAAAAAAGAACAATTCCAAACAGTCAAACTAATCATGGGGTACATATGAGCTAATCAAATATTTCTTTAAATTACTAGAGAATGATTTCAAACTAATGGAATCTTTTATATTTTTCCCAAGGGAATTCCAAAATTTGGGGCAACTGTAAATAAACGTGGATTTTGTAAATAGAGTGTAAATAAACATTACGTAATGTTCCCTAGGTCTCAGTGAAAGTATCGTAGATATTCAGATTCAATACTTTTTGGTATAAAGAATATTTTTGGTACTTTAAGATGGGATCTCAACAGGAGGTATATATAGGGCCAGAAAAGGAAATTGCAGTTGTTATTGTAAATTGCAGCTTTTTCGACTTCCCTTGGGAACGTTGTTAAAAAGAATCGAAGTATATCAGGCATATTTTATCACCTGCAATTTCGTCTCAAATGTCAACTACTTTCGACTTTCATTTGTTGAAAAAAAAGAACGTTTTACGATGCGTATGGCACTTTTAGACTCACACCACACACCTATCAAGCAGTTTCATTATATTTTGAGAATAATCATGCTGTCTATATGTCATCCTTGAAATCGTTTCAGAGCAAATTATCAAAATCATTCTACCGCGTGTTAAAATACTACTCGTCCTTCATGATCGTATCCATACCGTGCAATTGCACTCCCTTTTGCACTCCATTATCACACTGATCGAGGACAAACCAGCTTGACTTCACAAATAGTTGGTATATAGTAGGAAACGGCCATCATGGTGGCGTCGTTCGGCGTCGACGGATGAGTTTTATCATTGGGAATTAAAGGGAAATGAAACCCAAATAATCTGCTACATCGATTGCGTGAATGCAGCAATATTCGTGGAAACGTAAATGAAGTTTGGGGATAATCAGACAAACTTCTGAAAATTTATGAATTTTCAAGGATTCAGTGCCGCCATCGCTGGATGAGAAGATTACAATTGTTCGTGATGCAGTGTTCTTTATATTCAGCGATGATAGCACCGAGACTTTAAATATTCACAACTTTTCAGCAGCTTGTCCAATTCTCCTCAAACTTCGCTGATGCGTTTTACTGACGTTGCTGGATTTCCTCAGTCCACATTATACTGTTTGATTTGGGTTTCATTCTTCTTTAAGTCTGCAGTGATGTAGCTTTGAAAAAGATGAAACTGCATCAGTTAAAAACAACACTCAGGCAATGGTGTCTGTGACAAAATTTTAATCACAAAAGTACTCAGGTAATGGTGTCTGTGACAAAATTGTAATCACAAAAGTTAATGACGTCAGTGAGAAATAATAATTTCACTGCTGCACGTTCGATCTTGGTTACAATTCAGAAATTCTCTTGTGAAGAAACACACAAACAAACACATAAAAACACACAGGAGCAAACAACAAGCCTGTTCCTTAGCATGAATGTATTCAAATGGAAATAAATAGTTCTCTTTTTTTTTTCTCATTCAGTTTTCGTTTATGTATCTCTTTAATCATTTGTTCTGTTTTGTTGTGGTACTTGGATGTACCGCCGAATTATCTTGCCTTGTCAGCCTTTGAAGCTCGCACAGTGATACAAGTGGTTCGAATCATTCTGCCATACTATAGTATGGGAAGAAAATAGGCATCACTTTGTTACTTATTTTCTGCGTCTAATCACTGACTAAAGGAAAATCAAATTAACGGGGCGTTATGAATTACGCGTCACGTCAAGTTTTCAAGCGCAAAATTCTATTCTTATTATCATAAGTGTCGGCAAATATCATTCAAAAAAAAAACAAAAAAAAAAAACAAACCAAAAACTGTGATGACAGGAAAGGTGGTATCACTGCATTTCATGATTATCTTTAAGATTACACCAGACAGTTTGACCCAGATACTTCGGTGGTTTTTGAAACATGAGAATTCATTTTATCTAATTGGAACAAAATTTCAGCCTTGACAGACGCAATTAGTTTTATGGATGCTTTCCCGGCAAATTTACGACAGTCTTTCATGCTGTACAGCAGCTCTGTTTTCATCAGGAAACGCTGAATATTATGAAAGGGATACTGTTTTATCGTAACCATGGCGTCGGCAGTATCCATGCGCTTGATTCTCTTTTTCAAGCCTTATGGAAAATTTTTCTCTGACCCTAACAGCAAGTCACTTTGAATAATATTTTCTTGCTAAGAGCCGGGAATATGATCTACTGCTTATAAGCGGAAATTTGCATCCGTCTTTTTTTCTTCTTCTTCTTTGCAAGGGACCTAATAAAAATAATGATATGCGATACTAGCTCCCCATTTCAATCAGATCAGCATTTTAGTTTTCTGTTATTTTTTTTTCTGGCTGTGTATAGTCGATATAATTTTAAACCAAGGTTATGGTACGCTTTTGTTCTATTCTTCCATAGAAAGTGTTATATTCCCAGTACATGCATATATAGTGCGCAAACTTTGTGATCTGGTGTTGCATCTTAAAGTAAAACTGTTGGAATTAATTACATTATATACCACCAAAAAGTGATTCAGACCAAAAAATAAGCGTGTCCACTAAAGCAGCATGTCGGGTTTAGTTTGTGTGTGTGTGTGTGTTTGTGTGTGTGTGTTTGTGTGTGTTTAGTTTAGTCTTTATATTGGGAACATTATGATTTTGCAATTCGTTTAATTACATTAAAGGATGAACGTTACGATCAGTGTTACAAACAGTTTTTTAGTAAGATTTAAAGGATTCAACTACAACAACAAAGTCGAATTGAATGCCTTTACAGCGTATGATTATGTACCTGATTCGTTTCACCTTCTAACGTATTCCTAAACGAAAACGAACGTGTTTGTCGATTTCAGAAATTCCTCGAGCCATACGTCATTATTTGGGTCGGAATACGCACAGTTCACATGTATGCCCATCTTGACAGAAACAGGCGACCCCCCCCCCCCCCCCAAAAAAAAAAAAAAAAAATGATAAATAAAAAATAGAAAGAACAGATCAGGAAAGGAAAGAATAAGTCTTGCTAATTATGTTCATTAAATACCGAAAAAAGAAAAAAAATAACAGTCAGTATGTCAACATCTACTGCTGATTACAATGTATACGTCATGCACGCGTATCATGACTTGCCAAAAGGAATAACACAAATTCTGAGATTTTAAGCTATTTATTACTTACAAAGAACCTTTTAGACATGATTGGTAAATCGTATCAAACATTGAATTTGACTGCAGGGTATTTTTGGCTTGATTTGCAGGAAAACCAGCGTTATAGTGCAATTCCTTGCCAAAATTTCTAAAAAACACAATGATGATTTGTTTTTTACACTGTTTGAATTTTATTACTTTCTTCTTTTCCACTTTCAAATGTGAATTCATATGTTTTATAACATCTTTTATATCTTGCGATTATTGCATTTCAAAGAATTCATGTGATATCAAAAGTACAATTCTAGCTAAATTCAATTAAATAACAAAGTTGGTTATATTGTTTGAGTCAATAACTTATGTAAATGACAACAAAGTCATTGGATCTTTAATTTTCGCATAATTGAACAGGAAAATTTGTCGCAACCATTTGCATCTGCGTATTAACTGAAATAAAGATGGAACCAACTTATAATTTATCCAATCGGTTTATTGACACACACACACACATCACATCACAAAAATCATGTTTCGGTTTGATAGACTAACAGCTGTACAACCCTAAGATCCTTAAACGTTGCTATTGCGAGTGTTATTTCAACAAGTAAGAGGCAAATATTATCATCAAGACAAGTTTCTCTTTTTGATCTCAGGTTGTTGGTGTTTTCATTAAAGCCAATTCGAACAGGGTGTTGTTGGACACATTAATTCAGACAGGCACCGGATGTGAAAACCACTTCACATCTTAAATACAATAAAGCAGCATTCACTGGTTTGTTTCAATTAAAAAAGATCAAGATGGCGATGATGTAAAAGGCGGTGAGGAACTTTATGTAAAATTCATCTGGAAGTATTTCGGCGTTCAGGTGTCGGCCATGGTATTCAAAGGGCATGGGACAAAATGGAGGGGGGGGGGGGGAGGTTGTATACACCCAGCACTATTTCCGCTTGAATGTTTTAAAGCATTAATCACTGTTAATACTGTCTAAAGTGACTTAAAGGTGTTTTCCTTGTACAATATGTGGGATGCGACAAGGAACCAGCGCCAAAAAAAAAAAAATAATAATAATAATCAGGCATTGCATATTGACAGAGAGAATTTTAAGAGAGTGGTCACAGACGAAGAGCTTGTAAAGAAAAGGAAAACCAAAGTTAATGTTCATCATGGAATGCTAATCACATGATTTAAGACTTTTGTATATTCCGAAGTTTTCAAGTTTATAAAGCGATGAAAATATAAGTGTTTCTTTGACAAAGCTATAGACGAAACAAACTTATGCATAACTAATATTCCGGCTCGGAAGAGAGAGAGAGAGAGAGAGAGAGAGAGGAGAGAGAAAGAAAAGTCTGAAATAGAACCACTGATTATGCACTCTGTGATGAAGATTATTGCGGGTATTTCACACCCTCCATTAGAACATCGCAATTAAATTCGCCAATATAATATCTCGCCCATAAGGTCTCCTTAAAGGCCGTGTCGTTTTCTATAGCTTCTATTCGAGAGTCAAGCCGCGTGTCGAGCGCTGGTCTCACTGCTCATTTGCTGGTCACCATGACAACCAGACTTTTTAATTTGCACTGCGGGCATCCGCGGATCTGGCATATGGAAAATTAATGACGCTGCATCGATACGCGACTTGGCTGCATCGCAAACTGTCATACATATAATGGAAATTGAAATGATCTTGCGTTATCAGTTAATGACAGGTCTTGTCAGCTAAGCCTGTCAATGGACTGTAATGACATTTTCGAGGCTGTCAATATAAGTCAATGTAATGCAAATCCTAATATTTCCTCTTTGCCCCGAATGCACTCCATTAGAGCATGTTTCAAAGAAGTACTGAATCACCAATGCATCATGCAGGAAAGACACACAAAGAGGACCTTGTTATTTCAGTACAACATGTGCTCGGTTTGCCTTTCACAAAATAGCCTCGATATATGTTGTGTTTATTAAAAGTCCTATATTGTGAGATGTTTCACCAAATAACCAGAGGGGGTACTTTGAGGGAGACTGCAGCTTCACTAGAGTACAAAGGAAAACACACGCATGCAAACACATACACACACACACACACACACACACACACACACACACGCAAAAAAAAAACCCAAACACCCCACACAACCAGGTAGGTAGTTACCTTCCAGCGCTATGGGAATGGATTTCGAAGCATAACGACATGCTGCATACAATATTTTCCCCTTCATTATTACTAGTTTCCCTTTTACATAATAAATGCAGACTATACACAAACAATTCACGTTTGTAAATCCGCCATTACAGGGGAGCCGTCACTTATTCACTTATTTGACTCAAAGTTGCTGTCTTACCTTGTACCCGACTTCCCTTTAGAGGCAGACATTCCGATGGTTGCGTGAGCGCGACGAGTTGAGGTTGCTTTGTTTATACCGCTGGAGGCAAGGTTGATATCCGCTTCCCGCCAAAAGGACTCTGAGGATTGTCTGCTCCCTAGCTCTGCAAAGATACAAAAGAGATCGGAGAATAGCCTTGTAGACTGCCGTACGTCTGAACTGCAATCCTATTCAAGGTTGAGACTGAACCTACGTGCACACTTCCACATTAAGCAATTCGTCTTTTTTTTTTTCACATCACACGTTTTCCCTGGATGAGCGTCGTTTCTCGATCGCTATTGTTAATCTGTCAGAGTGATTGTGAAACTATACGGGGATAAGCTTTCTATTAGGTCTATAGAGCCATTTTGCCAGTTAGCGTGCATGTTTTGTAGATAGTTTCTTGTCTGATTATTCTCTTTATTACTTGTCCCGATGTTTTACGAGATGCTTTAGACAGTAAAATGCGCAGCAATCTGAAAACATGCAACTAAAATCCTTGCGTAGTACATAAATATTATACACAAAGATTCAGTAGACGCACTGGGCGTGAGAGAACGCTCTTACAAGCCCACCCACACAATTTACAGATCACTTTATCATTTTGTGACGTACGAGTAAAAAATGCACGCCTCGCACGTTGACTTAAAAAGTCACTGAACTGTTTTAGAGTACACCGACCCTCAAAGTAGCTACTCCGTAGCCTTGGTGGGTGGTGAAGCCTATACACGACACAAGATTGCCCTTCAGTCGCTTTTCAGACTGGACCCTATCATTCCACAACGCTATATGATAAGGTTTAACAACAACAGCAACAACAACAACAACAACAACAACAACAACAACAACAACAACAACAACAACAACAACAACAACAACATCTGACTTGTATTGCCAGTCGGTGAACACACATAGCCACAAACTTATTTTATGACATCAAATATTATTTTGATGAACAAGCATACAAGTTTAATGGAATAAAAACGATATTGTCACTTCAAATTCATGAAATTCTTCCGTCGGGATGTTTTCATTGCAACTGATTGACAAATTGCACTTCATCGACGTAAGATGAAGGGCAATTTACGTCGATGAAGTGCAAATTGTCAATCAGTTGTAATATTGTCACTGTTTGTTACACTATCAAGATGAAAAGATCATGGCAGCACTGTGTAGATTATACACTCTTAAACTTTGGATTTGAGTGTGAACATTCCCTGCTTCGAGCACCTTTCGACAAGATTTTTTTTCCCCAGTTTGTCCCGCATAATCCAGGCAAATGTATGGTGGGGTTACGCGTAGCAGCACATAGGTATAGACTACAATACTACTTGACATGTCTTTTATTAAGGGAACAGTGCCTACAATGCCTTAAGTAGATGAGACCTTGGTTTACTGAACTATGAGAGCGTAGAATCCATCAACGTTGGACGTAGCTTTAATACAGCATAGATGATATAAATCGTTCAGTTTCTGTCAAATTTAATTCACTAAAGTGGAAAGCTATGTAATATTAAAGATGATTTTTAACAAGATTTTTAACAAATGACTCGAAATGAAAAAGACACAGAATACTGGAATAGAAGAAGTGCCATCATAATCGGAACATTGCTGAAATCACACCTAATTTTGGGACTCCATATTATTTCTTTTTATAGCTAAAGTCCAATACAACTATGAAACATATGGTAATATTCTTTTGAATTTTGCTATTACCATTAAAGTCAATTTATCATAGCGATCTATGATCGACATGATATATGAGCGATCTATCAACGTAGAGCATGTCATGAAAGTGAAAATGCAGCAATTCACCATTGTATAATTGTTTTAAATGATTTATTAGCTTTGTTTGAACGCTTGATCTTCCTTGAAAAAAAAGTTGCAGAAATAGATTGAAATTGAAACATTGCATTCATTTCATTTTATACAATATGACATTTGCATATAAGCAAAGTAAAGTACAATGTGACGTTTGCATATTCAAATGAGATTTAAAGGGATAGTACAGTATTGGTGGAGATGAGAATTGGGCTTTTAACTTTTTGCGAGATACCAAGAAAACATTTATGATATAGTACAGAGCATACCATTTTAAGAGGAATTCAAAGTTTATTTGATGAAAATCGGGTTTGGAATGAGTGAAACATCCAAAAACAAAGTAAAACAAAGCGATCGTAGAATCACTCTTTTTTTTTTGGATATCTCAGCCATTTCAAAACCAATTTTCAGCAAATAAACGTTGAATTCCTCTTAGAATTACATGCTCTTTCATATTTCATAAGAGGTTTCTCATTATTTCACAAAAAAGATGTTAGAAACCTGAAATTAGGTCTCAACCAAAACTGTACGATCCCTTTGGATGCACGCCAAATGAAATTGAAACATAATAAAACAGGTATGGATAAATTGACGTCTAGCACTCTTACAACTTGCTCATGGATCGGAGAGGGGTGAATAGTCTGGAGGATATGAAGGTGATGAATGAGGAGGGTTACAGGAGTGAGGCAGACAGACAAATAGACAGAAAAACAGACAGACATAATAGGGTCTATCATTACTCATAAGATGCAGAATCAGATTTTCGGACATGCTGTGTTTTAATTTCTAAAGAATATCACTTATCCTACATTCACTCATATCATACAATATCATATTTTCATAAATGAGAGAATATCACTGTGCATGTGCACGGGGAATGTGCCATCGGGAAAAGTTAAAAGATAATTATTGTGAACGTGTCGCACCCGCTCGGGCCCGGAAAAAATGAGCTTTAATGATTCAGAAGTACGGATGTGCCATGCCAACTATGTGCTGCCATATTTTTATCATTGTGTTTGACTGTATTATATGAGTTTGTTTGTGAATGTATGTGTATGTCTGTGTGTGTGTGTGTGTGTGTGTTTGTGCGCGCGTAACAGTGTTTATGCTCTTGCATTTAAGAGCTTGAAATAAAAAGTGCATCAGACAAGGGAAAAAAATAAACATGAAGCTAGGTTTGGAAGAAGAATTCAGCCCAGAGTGCTGAAAATAACGTGTAATTTCAATTTGCATCATTGAATTACTCTCACCTTATTTCATTAGCAGATGCTTTAGAGTGGTAGGCTCATTAACTGTTACCATAGCGACCGCTCCTACTTGGGTGGATGTGGATAATGTCATCATGTTAGCTTTGGATGATTATGGACCCAAGAGGAATGTGGGATAGCACCAATCGCCTCCCCTACGACGAATTTCATCCCGTGCGGCAAACAACAATCCATCACGTGTTGACAGGCTCCCCTCCCCCCTCCTCGTCAATTTAAGTATAATCTCAACATTCTCATACTCGATGGTGATAGCAAAATCCCCCCCCCCCCCCAATTTATGGCACTCTGATCAACATCCATTAAATCCAACTGACATCACACTGTAGATTGTTTGGTGTGCATTTACCTCAGACACGAACACCATACTTGTGAAAAAAAACCCGGTCTCTTCTTGTTTTCGTATTCTGTAGGTTAGTAACTAACCCTCTCAACACACCGGTGCTTATCCTATGATAAGCCAGTTCACAGTTAGCAACATCCAGATATGCACATATTTTGTACATGGAATATGTCATATAAATTTTGTGTGGATCATCATTAAAGCTAAACGAAAAGCTTGACTGAGACGTCTGGTATTTATACCATTAGCAGATTAGAAATTTCGGTTACAAGTCAGTTTCAAGAAAAGGTCTGCAATGACCTTTGTCTGTACATAATCAGAATATAACTGTGAGATGGGTAATAAGTGTGGGTGCTAAAGTCAGTTTTGGGACCTAACCTTGTTTTATACCGTCCGTCCAATGTTTTTGAATATTTCGAATCTAGTGATACAAATCTTGCATCCTTTAGGAAAGCTTGAGGGTTCTAAGATATTCAAAATGGCCGCCAATAAGGCCGAATCATCTGATATTTCTACATATATCTAAATGTATAAGTGATTAAAATAAAAAAGGAGAAAGTATGGTTTCAACCTATTTCGTAGAATATATAAATATGTTTGTATGAAAAATGCCTCATTCTGTAATGACTACTGACAAATGTTATTCTTTGCTATCTATGTATCATTCCTTCAAACGCATGTCGAATTTATACTTTTTGTACATTCTGTTGAAAGAAGTGAAAATAAAACCTTTGAATTGAATTGAATTGACTTGAATTGGATGACGCGATTCCTGAGCATCCTTGAGGGTTTTGAAATATTCAAGATTTTGGAGAGCACTTCGGCGGCCATCTTGAATATCTAAAACCCCCTAAACCCTAGAAAGATCGGGCTATTTTGGAGGTTTTGAGGACTGGGGGGGGGGGGGTGGGGGCATGATGGCCCCCAGTCCTTTTAGGGTTAAGGATGCAAAAGTTGCATCAACCAGATACGATTGAGCACCCTCGAAAAAGGGTAGAACCTTCTGTTTCAAAATTTTCACCATCATTTATAACAAAATATATAGGAATTTCAGATTTTGGAGGCCATTATTTTTGCGGCCATCTTGAATTTCTCAAAACCCTCAAGGATGCAAAGGCTTGATTCATCCAGATTCGGATTCAGCACCCTCAAAATAGGGTTTAACCAACAAAAAAAAAAAGAACATTGGGGGGGACGGCAAAATAAGGTTCGGCCTCTGGCACACTGGCTACATTGGCATCGAGATTCTAAATTAAGGATTTTGTTTTTGGCCGATTATGATGATTAGGTAATCAGGCATTGTATTATTCGTAGAGAATTTTATCGCATTCTGCTACCGCCATCATCACATTTTGGACAGAAACCCAGGTGTCCGGACACAGAGTGAATGTAACGAAGTTTCATCACTGCGTGGTCTCACACAACAGGTAAACCGAAAACTGGAATAGAGTGTGGTCACCCTCATACTCTAGTCTAATGCACTCTGAAGAACATGGAAACGTTATGGCTCAGACAGCCTTGACAGATTGAGAATAATAAAAAAAAAAAACACCCTATAAACATCATCAGCAACAACAACGACAATAACTACAACATTTAACAATCATGCCTTCTTGATGGCTTTTATCACGTACTGTACTCCTTACATTTTCCTATTAATTATTCACCATTTCAGTCATCTCTGCTTTGTGTATTCAATTATGGTACGATGTCCCTGGATGATGCCGTTTGCTGACATACTGATAGTCACTTGAGATACCATATCCGGTCGGTATATTGCTCCTATGTTTTACGAGTGTGCGCGCACGCATGTGCGACATTGTGTGACGAACCACTTCATTGGTTTTACATCCTGCTCTCGCGAGAAAGTCTTGTGATACAGTACACCAAGGAGCTACAACAACATACATGCATACATGTAGTTTCATGGGTACACATAATGGACTTCAATCTCTATAAACAGAGTTGCCCCCCTCCCCCTCCCCCCCCCCCCCAACCGTGTTAGGACGGCATGATGACTCGAAACATTGCTCAGACGTAGTTACTGGTCCTCGCTACCGTCTTTTCTCCTTTTAAAGGGGGTGGCTAGTAACTGATCAGTGGGAATCAGTAGGAATGCTCGGGGATGATTGTTCCAATTCTTGTGGGATTCATTTAAGAGTACATTATATGTGTGAAAATTATTTGCTTCAGAACGGTCTCATATTCAAGTAATGTGCAGTTTAATCGCCCCGTCACTGTACAGGCATGCTAACCTGGAAACATTAAACTGCACATTACTTGAATATGAGACTATTGTGAAGCAAACAATTTTCACACAACAATAGATATATAATGTACTCTTAAATGAATCCCACAAGAATTGGAACAATCATCCCCCAGCGTTCCCACTGATTCCCACTGATCAGTTACTAGCCATTCTTTCTCATTTTCTCGCGTTTTGTTAGTTTTCTCTCCTATTTCCTTGACGGAATAGAATGGACCATTCATTAATCTCGACGGTCGTTCTTTCCACCATATGGCGCGAGTATAATGAATGGCATTACCATCTTTTTTCACTAAGTACAAAAATAAAGCCAAAAGCGAAAACAAAAACAGAACCACCACATTTCCGTTATGTCAAAACGACAGATGCCCAAATGGTTAAAGATGCACCACTGAGCAGTTATCTCTTCAAGAACCACATCTTCATCGAACACCCTGACTCGAGGCGACGTGTTATCTCACAAATTATACACCGATCTATCCACTAAAAGCCCTCACCGACAGTACCTTCTTCGTTATTTTGTTCTTACTGTTTGCCTTTTTTTTGTTGCCGAAAGAATAATTATGTAGATTAACAAGTATACATTATGAACGTAATACTATGGACAAATGAATGAATGACTGAATGAATGAATGAATAAATGAATGAATGAATGAATGAATGAATGAATGACAGAATGGGTGAATAAATGAATGAGTAAACGAGTGAATGCATTGATGAAAGTGCGAGTAAATGAGTGAAGTTGTGAATAAGTGAATAGGACTGTGAGTGAACGAGAGGGTGAATGCATGGGTAAATGAGTGAGTGAATGAGTGAATGACTGAACGAGTGAATGACTGATGGAGTGAATTAGAGAATGAATGATGAGTGGGATAATGGATGAATGTCGAATGAATAAATGTGAGATTGAATAAAACAAAATCTGATCGTCCAACGGCCTCGTGCAGGCAGTCGAAAGCTGTCCATTTCAAGAGTGCTCCCATGATAATATTGTCAATTCGCCGCCCCAGGAAAAGAGAGCCGCCACCCATCCCCTCCCCATCCCACATGCCATCACGCTTTGTTGAAGACAGAGTAAATATGGCGAAGTAATTTGGTCCATGGTCCTTGAAAATAGGCTACGCAAATACTCAAGGGATGTGGAGAAGAGGGTGTATTTGCATTATTTTTGTTCTGTTTAATGTGATGCCAGCATCCCTATATATCGCTGGGTTTTTTCTCCCACAATAACGAAAGAAGACGCTCTGTGATAACCACTGTGAATTGCAATGACCATAGTGCGATCGAGAAATATCTAATTTCCAATGATATCTTCTCTCTAAGGCGCCTGTTGTTTCACGCAACGACTTCTATTTTTCATGCGTGCTTGTGGTTTTCCACAGACTGCCATCATTCTGTAAATTTGTTGAGAAAACACGAATAACAGCATCATCCTTCCTCCCTCGCAGGAGCAAAGAATGAAAGACGCTCTCGAAAGGGGGAGCGAGATAACCTCACGTCATCCAAAGGCTCTGAAGTGGCCTGAGTCGAATTGTTTCAGGGAAACAAACAAGCAATGCGAGACACACCTGCACTGTACACTGTATATCGCAATTGACTATTTGCAAATTTAGTAATACAAGTCAAATTTTGCTAATGGAGTTAATGTATACATTTATTTTAATTTCTTCGAATCATGTTCATTGTAATCGGTATATTGATGCTCTATGTGATACTTTTGAAAATAAATTCTGATTTACATGTATGTATGAAACTTATGTTGAAGAGAATAAATCAAACAAACAAACAAATTTATGTGCGCAAGACGTCTTTTTAGCGACCACATTAATAAGGGTGAGTATATCACATTTTACCCGGAAGACCGACAAAGGAACGAGGGGAACAGGATTAGGAGTAGGAGAAAAGGATGTTGGTCATATCGGCATGAATTTATCAGGAAAGAAATTAATTTTCAATCATTTCACCATGGAACATTCAATTTGATATTGGTATTGACATCCAAAAACGCCTAAAACATGCATAGCTACTGAAGGTGAAGGACTATGAATACATCGAGTCAAGTGATATCCCCTCTCGCTATGTAGATTAACTCCGATGCTGAGAGCCTTGAATCTTGATAAACTTATACGGAATGCAAACTGGGGGGGAGGGGGGGGGGTTAATGGTGCTTCTCATATGCTTCATCCTATTGATATAACACTACATCATATGCAGAAAAAAAGACATTTCCATTCTTTTCAACTTATTTTTTTTCAACTGCCCCCCCCCCCCCAGCTGTATGACTGCCGCAGACTATTGACATCCTTTGAAAAGGCAGCACATCACGTACATACCATTATAATGATATGCGGTAAATTGATCTCTGAGAGATGTCCTTGGACAATATATATTGGATCAGAGCAGCTTGAAATATTGACTAATTTATTAACAAAGATGAATTCGATTAATTGGTGCTATATGATAGCAAATTATGTCTTTTCATCTCTCAAATTATCAAAATAAACTTAAAAGTGGGGTAAATTTCCTCTATAATCTCCAACAGAGGGATCGTGAGAGGGATGCGCCCTGTATCACTGATATTTCTTGTCCTCAAAAAATAAAACTAAACAAGGCAGCGTGCTCTCGGATCTTTTGCGATCACCCACGACTATGGTTTTTGTCGGGGTGGAGATAGGGAGAGTAACTAGAGGTTTTATTCATTGAAGTTAAAATCATCCTTTAAAATGTGACTTTGATATATACAGTAAAATAAACAACAACAAAAAAGAAATCCACGATTTCATGAAATATGTATATTTTAAGTCGCAATCAATCATGCAAATTAGATGAAGTAATGGCATCAGCTCACATTGTTTCTCATTGACAAATAATTCTTATTTACCGCGTCTGACACAACATCTTGAAACAGAAAAGTTAGTGATTCATCACCTTTCGCCTCAAACTTTTTTTTTTTTTTGTGGTATAATACCTACACGTCATTAATTATTGTGGGTAAAGGGGTTGCATGCCATTGTTGTTGTTGTTTTTTGACAAACTAGTGGTAACATTTTAAGGCGATTCTCACCATCCATCTATTTTCATGATGTAAGTTGTGGCAAATTATCATTACTTTGCGGACTAATACAGTACTTTAACATTCTACGACTTTCTTATTCTACATCCGGTTCTAACTAGACTTCCTCCGCTCTTTTCGTCTTATTTTACTTAACCTTAAGGCAGTTTGTACACTGTAGTGACATTTCTCTTAAACTCTCGAAGATGAAATGTCGTCTCGAAACCGAATCATATCATTTCTTCTTCTTTTTTTAAGTTGTGTCAAGGTAGATAGAGAAAGTTGCATCCCCCAGCATTTTGAATTATTGAAGCTAAGCATAGCCTAAAGTCACTGAAAAAAGGGCGAATTTAGCCATTGATCTAGGGAAAGTTGAGGTGAGAACTTTGCTGATTTTGGAGCCAGCACCTCGCCAAGAAAATGCTGCCTCTTTGAGAACACCGTGAAACCACTGAAAACAACAACAAGAACAACTTGGAAGCTGTTGCCGATTCCTTTTCCTTCATGCTAAGTCACTACTTCCCAAGGGCAAAATGGATTTCAGGTTGATAAAACTGTGAAAACTCGTCGGGTAAATCCACTTGGGGTCTGTGCAACCCGGCGATAAATCTGTAACCGTGGCCCACGCACGACTAGAATGTTGTGAGACCATGAGTGGGTGTGGAACGGGCAAAATGACCGCGTAGATCGGGGCATTTGGGCAGCATCCATTAATCTAGATGGGAGAACTGATACG